>NC_059277.1:2375000-2377500 GCF_017591435.1 Portunus trituberculatus
TCTGTACCCTCCTGTATAATACCTCTATGCTACACCAAAGTTTTTTTTTTTTCTACACTTATCTGTACCGCACCTATTTGCACCATACTTCTGTACCACAATTCTGTACCTCATATTTTTTACCACACCTCTCCTCTGTACTACGCATCTCCACTGTACCACACCTCTGTACCACACCAAAATTTATTCTACTTTTCTTTGCACCACATCCCCTTGCATCTTCTTTACCACATCTGTACCGCATTTAAGTACCCAAACTGTGAACCCTGCCCATCTACACCACATCTTTTGTACCATTACCTCTCTACCACACTGCACCGCGCTGTATTTCACAGTTCCTTGATAACTACCACACATTAGTGACTATTTCAATTAGCCGCGAAATCCACTTGAAGTTCCTCCATTAATCAAAGGTGAACAAGCTACAATTTCCCGAAGACAAGTTAATGGGCAGGAAAAGAACCATTAATGCGAGGCGGGGAAAATGTGAAGGTAAAATAGTAATATGATAGGAGTAATGGCGGTGGTAGTTTGAGAGGTGAAAAAAAAAAATAAAATTAGCTTATTTCACCTGTCTGCATCAGTTTTTACGTTAAGACAGACGCTCAGTAGGACGGTTTGTTACTTTTTATTTCTTTGTGTTCTTTTGTGTTGATGTTCCGTTTGTTAATGTCTTTCTTCCTTTTTATTTCTCCTTTTTATATCGTGAGAAGTGTTCCGTTTCTTAATGTTCTTCTTCCTTCTTTTTATTCTTTACTTTTTCTTACTTCCGTTTTCATAGCTTTCGTCTTTTTTTTTTTTTTTCTATTTTCATTTCTTTCCTGTAAGTTTTTGTTCTCTTTATTATCTCTTTGTTTTATTCTTTCAACTTTCATTATTTTCCTTTTCTGTTTTGGTCGTTTCTTTCCTTTTCCATTTTTATTACGATTCTTTTCTTCTCCTGGTTTATATTCTTTCTATCTTTTTCATTTTATTTTTTTTCATTTATCTTGCTCTCATAATCTCTTTCTCTTATTTATGTTCTTTAATTTTCTTTCTCAAATTCCTTCTAGGTCTGGTTCCTTCCTTTCTTTCTTTCTTTTTCTTTCTATCTTATTCATATTTCCCCTTTCCCTTACGTCATCCATCCTTTTTCTCTTCTTTCTGCCATCCATTGATTTTTTCTTTCTTCTTTCCCTTTTTTCTTTCCATCCCTCTTGTGTTCCTGCCAAATCCTATAGTCATCACGTCACATCACTAAGCATCCTCCTTTCCCATAACTTCCCCATTTGGTAAGCCCCATCCTCCATAACCCCTCCCATTAACACCATCCTACCATCAATATCATCCTTCCCTCCCTCACACTTAATCCTTACCCAAATTATGCATCACCAATAAATCTTCTTCTTACTCATCCTCTCATCCCTATCCCATCATCCCCATAACATGACATCCCTTAGGTCCCATTTCCCTATTTATCTCCTATACATAATCATCCCTCACATCTCCCATTCCTCTCCGGTTTCCGTGTCGCTTGCTAGTCACCATATCGATCCACCAGTCCTCTCTCCACCCTCCACCCTCTTATTCCCATCCTCTATCCTTTCTTTCCATTTCCCTCCGCCGTCATCCTCCCCGTTCATTCCTTCTTCCATCCCCCTCGTTTCCAGTCATCCTCCTCCCCGTCACCTCCCGCCCCCTCCCTCCCGTCACACCTTCCCATCTGCAGGTAAGGCTTGATTAACACAGGAACGTCACATACCATCCCTACCTGGTGGTCGAGGGTGACGGTGCAGCTTCCAGAGAGAGAGAGAGAGAGAGAGAGAGAGAGAGAGAGAGAGAGAGATAAGGTCACCTCGCGTCACATCTCGTTCTTCATTAATCTTTCTTAGTTTAGAGAGACAGCCGCCTGTGTCCGGTGCGAGGTGGTGGTGCGCTCTCTCTCTCTCTCTCTCTCGTTACCTCCGTTTCTCTTGTCTATCGATCAGTCCTTTGATGTACACTTACATACGTACGTAACTACACACACACACACACACACACACACACACACACACACACACACACACACACACACACACACACACACACACACACACACACACACACTCATGTACACCGGGAGAATCTAATTATAAATGAGCAAATATAACGTTTTCGAGAATCAGATCTAAGTTCATGTGTGCACAATGAAACACACACACACACACACACACACACACACACACACACACACAAGCTTTGTATCAAGGAGTAATTGATTTACCGTTCGGGAAAATTGCATTGGAGAGAGAGAGAGAGAGAGAGAGAGAGAGAGAGAGAGAGAGAGAGAGAGAGAGAGAGAGAGAGAGAGAGAGTCGTTTATTCCTACATTGTTTCATTAATCATTACCATCACATCTCTCTCTCTCTCTCTCTCTCTCTCTCTCTCTCTTACATTTGCTTCGAGTTCATAATAAATCATTCAATTCACATTCCTTTATATTTCTCCTTCCTTCTTTTCTTCTTTTCTGCTTCAGCAT
>NC_059277.1:2382500-2400000 GCF_017591435.1 Portunus trituberculatus
GTCTTTCCGCCGTAATGAAAAAATCACATCCCTTATCACTGGCTTTTGACTGGCTATCTGATGGTCTCATCACCCCTCTTGTCCTCTCCCCTCATCGTGTTCCCTTGCTCCTCCTTTCCTCCCTCGCGCCCACCGCCCCTCCCTCTCGCCAGGTGGGCGCCCATCCCCGCGTCGATCACCTGGGCTCGCCTAGTGCGTTTGTTTTCACCGTAAAATTGATTGGACGCTCAGGTGGGCTGGATCTTCCCTCAGAGTCACTCCCACGCTGAGAGAGAGAGAGAGAGAGAGAGAGAGAGAGAGAGAGAGAGAGAGAGAGGGAGGGTAGGAGGGATGATATACAATGATAAGAGATACATACACACATCAATTACTCGTTGGGTCACGTGCGCAGAGGGTCTGGTCACGTGGTCTCTGTTGTGGTTCCCGGGAGTGGCGGAAAACATCGAGGCCACGAGACTCAAGGGAATCCGATCCTGCTTATGTGGAATTTACGGTGACAAGTGAGGAGTGTGTGTGTGTGTGTGAGTGTGGCGTTAGTCTCTCTCTCTCTCTCTCTCTCTCTCTCTCTCTCTCTCTCTCTCTCTCTCTCTCTCAGCGCATCATAACTCACAATCCTCTTCTTTTCTTCACAACCTTGTTAGCTTCCCCTCCTCTTCCTCCTCCTCCTCCTCCTCCTCCTCCTCCTCCTCCTATCGACCCCAGGCAGCCCTCACAACCATACATCTTCCCTATAGATATATTTCTCTTTTTCATTTACTGACACACATGGATTCTTGGTTTGATTTATAATTTTATTTTCCTCTTCGACCCAGATTTCCCCGTGAAGTGTATTATCTTTTTTGACCTCACATTTTTCTTAACTTTCTTCCAGTTTCTCGTGTTGAATTTTAGTAATCTTTACCATGTTATTATTATTAGTCACCTGCCTCTCTTCACCCTTGTTATTGTGAGGTAAATCATGCATATTTATCGACTAATACTTATACTTTTAATAAACCACAAAAATATACCTTTACAATTCATAACACCTATACACACACACACACACACACACACACACACGTGCGCACTTCTCTTTACACACTCCCCTCCCTCCGATACCATAATACCACTCCCTCTTCTCCCATAACATATCAGCACACACCGCGTAATAATATCCGTGTACCTAACATTTTTACACGAGCTTAGGACTGTTGACAAAGAGAGAGGCGACCGTCCCGAGCCCTAGACTGTCCTCCTCGGGGAATGACCGTCCCTATAGTGGGATGAGACCTCGGCTGATCAAGTTATAAGCCCCGTGGGAGGGAGGTAAAGGGAGGGAGGAAAATATGAAGAGAAATAAAGAGGAGTTGGAGGGTGGAAGGGAGGGGAGAGGATGGGGTTAAAAAAGAAGGGTATTAAGAGAAATTAGTGGGAAGGAGGGTGAGACAGAGAGAGAGAGAGAGAGAGAGAGAGAGAGAGAGAGAGAGAGAAAGAGACGAAGGTAAGAAGAGAAATATTCCTTTTTCTCTGCCTTTGTGCGTTCTTTCCCACAAACACACACACACACACACACACACACACACACACACACACACACACACACACACACACACACACACACACACATTCCTGCATCATATCTGTGTAATCGCAAGCCATTTAAAGGAGTATTATCAGAGAGAGAGAGAGAGAGAGAGAGAGAGAGAGAGAGAGAGAGAGAGAGAGAGAGAACCTTATATCTCTTCTTAGCGACACTTTAGCCTTGTTATTCGAATTTATATGAGAAGTAAGAAATTAATGGACTTTTGGATTCCCCTTTTAAAGAGAGAGAAGGAGGAAGAAGAAGAAGAAGAGGAAAAGAAGAAGGAGGAGGAGGAGGAGGAGGAGGAGGAGGAGGAGGAAGAGAAGGAGGAGTTAGGAGCATTTTATGGGATACAAAGAACATATTAGTATATCTTCAATTTACTTATAAGGGGAGTTAGTGTATGGCATTTTATTCACCAAGTTGTTTATGACCCTTGACGTGGGGATGCGTGGGGAGGAGCTGGGGATGAAGACTCTGGACTGGGGAGGAGTTGAGTGGGAGGGTGGAAATTTGAGGTGGGAAGGAGAGGAAAGGAGATGAGTAATATCCTACGAAAGGTGAAGGAGGGATTGGGGAAGATTGGAGAGGTAAAGTCTTGTAGTGGGGAGATATAGGTAGAAGATTTGGGATTCTTTGGTGATGGGGAGGGTAGAGAGAACAAGGGAGGAAGGGGATGGTGTGTAGATTAAAGGAAGAGGGACATGTGAAGTGAGGAGGAGGTGTGAGGGTTAAAAGTACGTACATGGCGTGGTTAATACTTGCGTTACAATATCTACTTATTTATCTGTCTATTCATTTACTTATTTTTCGCTCGATCTGGTCTTGTAGTTTTATTTTTATGATCTGTTTCCACTTATATATTTTGTTTTATGTTCCGTATTTCAATTTTTCTTTACCTTCAACTTTTATTTATTCATTGTTAGTTCACTTTCCATAGATTTTTTTCCTCCTTTGCACTGTTAAGGATATTTGAGATAACGTCATGGAGAGAGAGAGAGAGAGAGAGAGAGAGAGAGAGAGAGACCATTTGTCCTCATCAGACGGTCGACGGTCGCTCTGAAATCTTGTTATTGCAATCACCCGCCGTCCGCCAGCTGACAGCTATGGTGTTTACTCTCTCTCTCTCTCTCTCTCTCTTAAATGGAAGTAAACCAGCAAAAAGGATAAAGAAGAGTATAAGAAATGTAATAATGTCTGCTGAATGCTAAAAGATGTATTCGTTACCAGAGAAACAGTAGTAATCGAAGAACTGACGTCTATGGTGATGGTGATGGTGATGGTGATGGTGATGGTGATTGGTGATTGGTGAATATCTCCTAATGTATTATAGCATAACTCTTCTTTGTGACTGGAGGAAATGAAGAAGAGGAAAACGAGAAACAGAAGGAAAAGTAGGAAGAAAAGGTGTTTAGATAGGACATGAATGGGTGTGAGGGGATGTGAAGGAGAGTTTAAGGGATATAAGGGAAGGGGCACGTGGGGATGAGGGAAAGGGGAGGGTGAGGGGAGGGAAAGGGGAGGGAGAAGGGAAGAGGATCAGATCAGCGAGTGTTAAGAATTATCGCGTTAAATACTCCCCGAGGCGCTGCTCAACCCTGTGTGTGTGTGTGTGTGTGTGTGTGTGTGTGTGATACTCCCCATGGGGCTGGTGATACCCTGGGGCCGAAGAGAGAGAGAGAGAGAGAGAGAGAGAGAGAGAGAGAGAGAGAGAGACCCCATCCCCTCACCCCCCTCTCACATTCCTCCTCCCCCAGGGTTCTCCATGGAGCGCGCGCCGTCCCGCCTTTCAGACTACGGCGACATCTCCTCCTCCTCCTCCTCCTCTCCCCTCGACTCCCCTCTCTCCCAGATCCTTTACAGTTTTGGATGATTGTCCGCCCAAACCTACGCCCACGCCCACGCCACGCCTGTAGGCCAGGGGGAGGAGCGGGGGGCGGAGGGACCCTTGATGAGACTCTGCGACGTCCCGGAGTCCCATCGTCTGGGTCTTCCCGTCTCCTCCTCCGATGCCGCCATCTTGGGAGCGGGCGTAGGTTTCGGAATGGGAATATTTCGAGAAGGACCCGCTGGAGGAGGAGGAGGAGATGCTGGAGATGCAGGAGAAGGAGGAGGAGGAGATGGCGTCCTCGGCACTGCAGGAGGCGTGGAGGAAGGAGGATTTCTCAGCATTCAAAGCCCTTCACTGAGTCGTGATAATGTGTTTCCTCGCCGGGGGCCTTCAGGGAGGGAGCGGCCACCCCCTAACCACCCATGTGATAGCTACAGGCCCGCCGAGGAGGACAATGAGGCTTCGTGAGTCACGCTACAACTCTCCGAAGCTCCGAACCACTTGAAGCCTCGAACCGCTGTGCAAGATGCTTCCCTCGCCGCTTTGTGCCCGAGTCTCTAATCATGGTAGTGAAAAATGGCGTACAGTAAGTGAGAGAAAAATATGGCAGCCAAAAATAAGTGAAAATACAACGTCAGTCTCTAAGAATATGTAAGATTTATTTGAAGGGAAGGATGACTGATAAGACGTAATATACAAAGCAGCAGCAGTGTGGAGGATTCAGAAACGAGACTTACGAGAAAAGCAGAGAGACGAAGTGCGCACGTATGAAGAATTTAGGGGAATAAATACCGATAACGAGAGAGAGAGAGAGAGAGAGAGAGAGAGAGAGAGAGAGAGAGAGACGGGGGGGGGAGGTCCTATCTACATCTCCATCCACTCTTTCTCACCATCATTAGGCGACGCTCAGCTTACTCTCACTATCGCACTCGTAAAGCTACCCGACTGGCGGGCGACACTGACCCCACCTCTCTCTCTCTCTCTCTCTCTCTCTCTCTCTCTGCTACCTGGATCTGAGGGAGGTAAAAAAAGAAACCCTCACCTTAACCTATAGCGTGTAGTAGTGTTAGTAAGCGGCGCCTCTTCTCAGACGATGCTTATTTCTGTCTCTCTAGCGTGAAGAGACCTGGAAAAAATGTCACCAGTGCTTAAAGAAAATGTACGCCGTAGAGAAAACAGAAAAAAGGTTGGAAATATACGGGAAGGTTATTTTTTTCATGATATTTTTTTTCGTGTTTCTCAGTTTTCAGTCATATGTATTTTTTTCTCTGGTTTTCGTTTTATTCTTTCATTTTTTTTATTGTTTATCTGTTATCTTTCAGCCACAATTCAGGTATTCGCGTAGGCAACACACGAAATGAGTAGAAATATACTAAAAGAAGTTAATGAAGTAATAAATCAACGCATGAGGAACTAGTTGATGAGGTGACTTAGAGCCGCGACGCTGCCTCTATACTGCACAGTGCATGGAATAAAGAAAAGAATGGCTGACTGCCAACTCACAGTATCAAGGCGACTGAATAAAGTTTAAAGGACTGAAACTTCTCGAACTACTTAGCCGAGACACAGAAGAATACAAGACTACACAGCCTCGCGCCCTTCACCGATACTGCTTCATTACTGCCGCGTCAAGTGAAGTGCTTCGATTTCAAAGCCGAAGCGAACTCATGCATTAGTTTGCTTACTCCCGTGACGTGAGAGGATGCATACAGCAGCACACAAGGCGAACCAATACTTATACTCTACTACTATATAGGCATTTCACGGAGAGTGAGTCATTGTTTTCGCAAATATCTTTCAAACAAATTAATTGAACGGAATGGTACTTTGACACTGTGTACTAGACACTTTCCGCTAATTTTTGGTCATATACTAAGCAATGCCAAAATGATGTTAGTAAAAGCGTTTACTCTTGAGATATACGGTGTTGCCGAGCCTCGCCAACCTATCCATACGAACGTCTACAATCCCCCATCCCATTCCTCCCTACGTTCCTCTCTCCCGCTCGCTTCCCCCCTCCTCCTCCCACTCTCCCGCTATCTTCCCCCCTCCACGTTCGATTGTGTACGTTAGTTCTGGCGACTCATGTGACTTCGGCTTTAAACGTCAGGAGTAAACGCTTTTACTAACACCATTTGGCAATGCTTAGTATGACCAAAAATTAGCGGAAGGTGTCTTGTACACAGTGTCAAAGTACCATTCCGATCAATTCATTAGTTTGAAAGATATTCGCTAAAAACAATGACTCACTCTCCGTGAAATGCGTAGTAGATGCCTTGGAGGACAATGGTAAGGCTTTTTTTGCAGTTCACGTAGAGTTATGAAGCAGCCGTAAGCTTCTGGCCATATTAGTGATTTATAAAGGAATACTTGCAGTGCCCGGCTATCCCGCAAGATGGCGTTGCTGTGTCATTTTTGCTGCATATTACTTCATTATAGTATTTAAATTAATGTTGGCATATTCTGTGATGGTGATATGAGATGACTGAACGTAGCTGGCCAAGAGACACTGAATTTATCTATTGGGTGTCGTAAATGTATGTGATGATGAAGGAGAAACTGCCTTAGATTCGATAGTTTGAATAGTTAAACTACGCTCCTTGTGTTTTCAGTCAATTCATATCACTATTGTACACGAATAAAACAAGAATTGAAATACCACATATAGCCTCTTTGTTAACGTAGTGTAAAATGATTATCATCTTTCCTCAGCCCGGTGCGCCAGAGCCATCTGGTGACGAAAACTTTCACTCAGCCTTGTAAAGTGTGACAATTCCGAACATTCAAGTCTGGCCTAACTTTTCCAAACACCAAGTTCGTCTCAATCAAACGTCGACCTCACTTCATTATCATTCACACAGCTGTTGATGGTTCATATTGTGCTCGATATACAGTTTTCCATAACCAACTATGTAGGTGATAAGAGATGTACTGTATTCTCCTGTTAATGGTAACTTTGCTTTCCTTATGCCATCTTAGTCACAATTCGCTTCATTGGTGTGAAAATGCTTGAACTGTTAATGATACACTTGTTTGTTACGCCATTTGATTAACCATAGACAAGCTTACAGATCCGAAATAAAAACAAAAGATCTTACTGTTAACGACTAGATCATTCATTCCTTTTGCTGCAAACTTGCAACTCAGCATTTTGTTTAACTTTAGAACTCATATCAGCAATGTGGTTAACGTTTACTTCCCTGGTAGCACACGTTATGCTTCATTGTGAGAGGTGTATTCATCAAAACTCTGTGACTTTTGTCTAGAGGTAACAGTGCGCATGGGATTAACCGATGTGAATGGTAATAAATGATTATATAACTTAAAACACCAACCAACTTGTGGCTAAATAGCATAAGGAAAGTACAGTTATAGTAAATATAGTAAATATCTTTTGTCATGAGAGATTACATTTTCACTACACATACAGTATATAGTTGGTGGCCGCGAAACATACACTTTCCACTGGCATGAAGAGCAAGTGTTCCATTAGGTTTGTACGAGAGGAGAGGTGTAGCGAGCAGGAGATGTGTTCGTTGTTGCGTGGTGTGTTGTTGTGGGAAGTGGTCTCCTCGCCGCCTTTGTTGTGTGAGGTCAGTGTGGGTTGGAGGTCATCACTCGCTGCGTTATTTATATTCCGTGTAGTTATGTAATGATGAAATATATATATTATATCAATGTAATAAAGTGAATTAGTGGAAACGTTGTGCCAAATATACTTAGGATGATTATAATAAACTTTATAATTAGTGAAAATATTATACACCTTTGGCTACCATTATTCTTGTCTTTGTATTCTTACTCTCATCGTTATCATCAGTATTACCAAGCAATACGTTGGAATAATGAAACAAAGGTATTTTTCATCTATTCATATATATAACCATCAATTGTAATATAGAGTAAGAACTATCCACTGTAAAGCATTGATATTTTAGTAGTGCGTAACATTTTAATCTCAAAGCGGCGGGATGTAGTCAGACATAGACTCACTTGTTTACATCAGACGGAGACAGCGTGTGGGAAGGAGTGAGTTAAGAGGTAAGTGAGAGTTAAGACTTGTTTCAGTTCCATGGCAGCTTATATTAGTGAGTGTGGGTAGAATGGGTGTGATTAATGCTTGAGTGTCATAGAAAGAACGGGAGGAGAAGGTTGGAGGAAGTGTAGTGCACGAGTGACGTGACTGTTTATCTTTCTTACTGTTACCATTGTTATTTTGTGTTACTCTTGTTAACATCATCATTATCATAGTTGTTTTTCTCATTCTAAATACGAATATACATATAAATAAATATATATATATATATATATATATATATATATATATATATATATATATATATATATATATATAAAATGAGACATGATATCAATGAAACTAGCAAATTTCATTGACATAAACCTACTTTAACTTAAGCTAATGAAGGCCTCGGATGGAAACTAATACTATTTCAATATTATATATTTTCATTATCATCTAAACAATATTATAAGAACGCTATTCAATCTGTTGGCTTAATAATCTTGCTGTAACTTTCCCTGTGTTACTAAAGGGTTGCTTATTGACTCAAATCAGCTGTAACTCCTGTTGACCAAAAGGATTACTAGCGCTGAGAGTGTTTACTTTAGTCTGCTAACATCACGCCTCAGAATGTTGTACGGGGGACTCAGGGAAGTTTTTGGTGTATGTATACATTCTAGAGTTGGCACACGCCAGAAAGAATTATTTATGGATTTCATGTTCTCTGTTTTTCTTGTTCTGATATTTCACGTTACCAAGTAATTATTATGTATATGAACCTAGAACGTCAGAAATTTGTCAGCTAATAGTCTTATATGGCGTAAAGTGTGTGTGTGTGTGTGTGTGTGTGTGTGTGTGTGTAATTCACCTCCTCCTCGCCTGCTGGTCACCCAGCCAGTCTTCCCCATTACGGAGTGAGCTCAGATCTCATAGACCGATCTTCGGGTAGGACTGAGACCACAACACACTCCACACACCGGGAAAGCGAGGCCACAACCCCTCGAGTTACATCCCGTACCTATTTACTGCTAGGTGAACAGGAGCCACACATTAAGAGGCTTGCCCATTTGCCTCGCCGCGCCGGGATTCGAACCCGGCCCTCTCGATTGTGAGTCGAGCGTGCTAACCACTACACTACGCTGTGTGTGTGTGTGTGTGTGTGTGTGTGTGTGTGTGTGTGTGTGTGTGTATGCACGTGCGCTATCGGCTAAATCACACAATATAACTTTTACGATCATAATTGTTTAAAATTCATAGAATACATTATCATTGGGACTTGATAAAAACCACGCAACACATTACAACTAATAACAAACATAAGGAAAGCTTACGGATTTCGTATTAATTCACGAAGAGGGTTATATTACATCAGTTCGCTAGCAAAGTACAGTGGAAGAGGAAAAGGCTGGCCGGATCGCTCTTTGATGACTGCACAAGCTTTTGCCTATTCCCTATACCTTCCCGCCGAAGAGTTCACAAAGATAGAGACAACATCAAAACAGTCACGGAACACGCACTGGCATCTCGAGTTTCTTATTTAAAGATAAACCAGTCTTGATTGTGTCAAGACGAGCTGGAACAGAGTCGATCAGGTGTTGAATTAAGCGTGGAGGCGGAAATCTTATCCTAGGCAGCGCGCAACTCTTCTCTAATATTATATAATGACAATTAATATACAAAATTCATGCATTATTGACCATCAGAGATCGATGTTTGTAGGTCGTGTGTGTGTGTGTGTGTGTGTGTGTGTGTGTGCGCCCGTCATCATGGAAGCAGCAACAGCGGCGGTGACAGCTGTGGCGGTGTTAGTGCGGGGTGACAAACTGCCTATACACTAATCTTGTTATGACATCGCTAACAATGCCGGGACGGGGAGAGGGCGGGCCACGGCACCTCCCCTACTCCTCCCTCTGTACTGCTGAAGATAAGTAAATAACAGACTCCCGAGGGGCTACATGATACAGTGTAACCAGAGGGGAGGCGTGAGGGGAAGACGCGAGGGGAAGGATTGTGAGGGGAGCCAAGGAGGGAGGGAGAGGGAGAGAGGGGGGTGTTGGCTGAGAAATGATAACAATGTACGGTCAGGATTTTAAAGTTTATTGATTGAATATTTGGGTTTATAGGATTTTTTTCCTATTCTTGCAAGTGATGTTTATTATTATTGTTATTATTTTATTATTATTATTAGTATTAGTAGTAGTAGTAGTAATAGTAGTAGTAGTAGTAGTAGTAGTAGTAGTAGTAGTAGTAGTAGTAGTAGTAAAATGATAGTAGTATTAGTAATAATAGTAGTAGTAGTAGTAGTAGTAGCAGTAGTAAAATAACAGTAGTTGTAATAATAGTAGTAGTAGCAGTAGTTGTAGGAGTAGTAGTAGTAGTAGTAGTAGTAGGAGTAGTAGTAGTAGTAGTAGTAGTAGTAGTAGTAGTAGTAGTAGTGGTAGTAGTAATAAAATAGTACTAGTAGTAGTCGTAGTAGTAGTAGTAGTCGTAGTAGTAGTAGTAGTAGTAGTAGTAGTAGTAGTAGTAATAGTAGTAGTAAAATAGTTGTACTAATAGTAGTAAAATGAAAGTAGTAGTAGTAATAGTAGAATAGTAATAGTAGTAGTAGTAATCATTATTCATTTCACTGATGTTTTCTATTCATTCCTCTTCCTGCCCTTCTTTCTCTCTCTCTCTCTCTCTCTCTCTCTCTCTCTCTCTCTCTCTCTCTCTCTCTCTCTCTCTCTCTCTCTCTCTCTCTCTCTCTCTCTCTCTCCTGTTTACCAAAGTTCCCAGTAATTACCTACATCTTACTCTTCCTGACCCTTGTAACAACTGGTGTGTCATATGTTACTCTCCCTCTTCACACCTCTCCCTTCCTCCCCTTCCATCCTCCCTTCCTTCCCTCCCTTCCTCCCTTCCTCCTCTTCCTTCTTTTCTTCATTTCTTCCTCTCTTCATTAAGCCTTTCTTTCCTGATTATTTTTCTCTCTCTTCTTTTACTTTTTTTTTTCTTTTCTTTCTTCTTCCTTCTATTCTCAATTTTTTACCTGATTTTCTTTTTTATATTTTTTCTTATCTTAATTTTCTTGTTTCTTTTCTTTCATCTTATTCTCATTATATCCTTTCTTTTCTCCTGTTTATTTATTTATTTTTTCTTTCTCAAACCCTTCTTGATAAACTGATTCTTTTTTGTATATGTAATGTATGTACTCTCTCTCTCTCTCTCTCTCTCTCTCTCTCTCTCTCTCTCTCTCTCTCTCTCTCTCTCTCTCTCTTTCCTTCCCCTCCCTCCCAAATTAAGCTTTAAACAATCCACTTAGTGTGTTCCAGTGTGAACCAAACAAGTGACCACACCCTAGAGAGAGAGAGAGAGAGAGAGAGAGAGAGAGAGAGAGAGAGAGAGAGAGAGACTACAGAAGAAAACATTATATCAACAAAATTAAGTGAGAAGGAAGTACAAAAAGCAGAGAGAGAGAGAGAGAGAGAGAGAGAGAGAGAGAGAGAGAGAGAGAGAGAATACTCCGGTGATATCAGTGAATTACTGGACAAAAATCCCAATAAACATTTCACACAATTTAGCAGCGATGTGTTCACTTTTAGTTATATATACTTTTTTTCTGCTTTATTTTTTACATATTTTATCAAACAGTGTGCGTAGTAACAGTGTAATAATTCAACACGAGTATCAGTTTCTGTAGCGATCACTCCACATTTATTTATTTATTTTTTTTTTATATGTATTACTATTTTCATCCAGTTTTATTTTATTACATCATAGGGAGAACTGTTTTTTTTTTATTATTTGTGATGTTTTCGTCTTTTTTGTGTGTGTGTCGATGTCACTTTGTGGGAAAATTGAACTGTTTCTGAATTAGTGTGTGGGGAAAAAAGTACGTGAACATGTTTTTTTTTTTCTAATGTATTCAAAACTCGAACCTACGTGGAGGCCATTTTTCATTTGTATTTTGGTGATTTTCAGTTATTTTATTATTTTCTTTATTTGATATTTTTTATTTGAGTTCCTTACTTTTATATTTAATGATCTTATTCACCTCATTTATTTTCATATTTTCCTCCAATTCTTTCCTTTTTATTCATTCATTTACATGTTGGTTGTTGTTTTTCCCTCTTTTATTCATTTTCATAATTTTATTTACCTGTTTTATTTTTTTCAAGCATTATTCTTATTTTTTTCCCTACTTCATACCTCCCTTGTAGTCTATACGCTTGTCATTATTTAGTTTTTCTCTATTTCTCTTATTTTCTTGTGTAGTAGATTCTTTTTTATTCCTTCTATTTACTAAGTTACTCGTGTTGCTTGTTTTTACTTTTTTTTACATCTTCCTTTCATTCCTTTCCATACGTATTATTCATCTTTTTTTTTTTATTTCTTCTATTCATTATTTCCTTTTAAAAGTTTCGTATTATTCCTGACTCAGCTTCATTTACCATTTAATCTGCGTGTGCTGTGTTTGTTTTACTTCCTTTCCCTCTATTCTCTATGTATCATTGATGTTATCCTCTTGTTTCTCTTGTTTGATGTTTAGTATATTTCCTCACTCCTCTTTTACCGTTTTTACTCATGCACTCTATTTGTTTACACTACGCAGGCAGTTATAGGCGTAATAAGCACCAAAAGAGTATTCTAATATTTTCCTTTTGTTTCTCCTATTCGTTCTTTTTCCCTTTTTGATGTCTAGTATATTTTTTCTTTCCTCTACCATTTTTAACCCTGCACCCTGTTTGTTTACGCAGGCAGGTAGGCGTAATAAACACCAAAAGACCATTCTAGTGTTTTCTTCTTCTTTCTCCTATTCATTCTTTATCCCTTTTGATGTTTAGTATATTTCCTCACTCTCCTCCTTTACCATTTTTACTCATGCACTCTATTTGTTTACACTACGGAGGCAGGTAGACGTAATAAACACCAAAACAACATTCTGTAAGCATCTCGTAAGCATTTCCTAACTATTCCCGCCACTCTTCTCGGCACCTCATCTAAGTAGAACATTACTCGGGTCAAAGCATCTCTGAGTACAACAACTTTCATCTTCGTACGAAAGCGGTAATGGCCCACTCATCTTACCATCTTACCATCTTACTTTCTTACCTCTCCCTTAATAAATACCTCACCACGCTATTCCTTCACCCTAACGGTACCTAACCCTATGTGTCTATAACTTAGCTTCCCTCTCCCTGCCTACCTCTCCCTCTCATTCGCGCCTTAGTCCTTTGCGGTAAATTGTCCCGATTAAGCGATTAGGAGTTGTAATCCGCCAGCGACCCGAATGCTAATGTACGATAATTATCCTTCCCGTACTGCGCCGCGCTCAGATCTACGCGGGAGAGTTACATTAAAACCCATATTTTTTCATAGCTCATCTTATCCCTACACGCATCCCTCCTCTCACCTCTCTCACTTTCCTCTCCCTGCCTCTCCCTCCCACCTTGTTTACCAGTGATTTTCCGACCTGTATAGCGGTAAGCCTCACATATGTAATTTTCCGCGCATGTGATCTATGCACCCAAGATAACAGTCAAAGATAGAGTATGAATGTGCCGTGATTATAATTGTGCGGCGGCGGCTCTCAATCATACACGAGCCTCACCCTACCTCCTCCATTCCCTCCTCTCTTTCCTCCCTGCCCTCCTCTCCCCTCTGTTATACCTCTCTCTCTCCCCCCCCCTCCTCCTCCTCCTATATATTTTTTTTCCCATTCCATCTCTTATTTTTCTTTTTTTTCCGTTTTTACCACTTTTCTTTTTGGTCCTCCTTGTTTTCTTTTTCGTTCCTCTTTTCTTATTCTACTTCTTCCTCTTCCTCTTCTACAAGTTACTGATTTCTTTCTCATTTTGTTCCTTTTACATTCCAGACCTATATATTCTCTCTCTCTCTCTCTCTCTCTCTCTCTCTCTCTCTCTCTCTCTCTCTCTCTCTCTCTCTGAAAACGTGATAAAAAGAGCGTTTGCAAGAAAAAAAACATTCACAAGAGAGAGAGAGAGAGAGAGAGAGAGAGAGAGAGAGAGAGAGAGAGAGAGAGAGAGAGAGAGAGAGAGAGAGAGAGAGAGAGAGGATAACAAGATAATTATACCTCCACAGTCCCCCAACCCCCACCCAAACAAGTGAGGATTTAGTACACCATAAGGTATTATTGAAAACACCACCATCACCACCACCACAATCACAACCCGCCCTCTCTCTCTCTCTCCCTCTCTCTCTCTTGTTCTTCACGAATCCGACAAATCGATGTGTAATTGTTAATGAGGAGATGAAGGTGTTCTCACAAGGGTTGAGAGAGAGAGGGGGAGAGAGAGAGAGAGAGAGAGAGAGAGAGAGAGAGAGAGAGAGAGAGAGAGAGAGAGAGAGAGAAGGGTTAGTATAGAAAGGGTGGATAGGGAGGAAAAGGATAAAATTTCTCGGTGAAGGAATGAAGGTAGTAGTAGTAGTAGTAGTAGTAGTAGTAGTAGTAGTAGTAGTAGTAGTAGTAGTAGTAGTAGTAGTAGTAGTTCTCGTAGTAGTGGTTACTTTAATCCTTTCTCTCAGCCCTAACTCTTTTCTTCCTCTTTTTTTTCAACCTTGTCCTCCTCCTCCTCCTCCTCCTCCTCCTCCTCCTCCTCCTCCTCCTCCTCTTTCTCCTCCTCCTCCTCCACTAAAATTTACCACTCCAAACCTCTTCCTTTCCTCCCTCATTCACACAACACTTCCTCCTCCTCCCTACCACCACTACCTCCTCCTCCTCCTCCTCCTCCTCCTCCTCCTCCTCCTCCTCAGAGCACAGCAGGTGTCCCGCATTGTGTCCATCCACTCATTGCATTTGATTTTTCCCCTCTCTTCTTTTTTCTCTCCCTCTTCTTCTCCTCCCTCTCACCCCGCCCTCCCTTCGCTCTCTTCGCTCTCTTCTCTTACCGTCTGTGGTTAAATTTCTTAATTGTTATTGTCTGCGTGGGCTGAAGCGGTTCCCTCAGCCAGTTGTCCGCCTCTGCACTTGATTTCGGCACTCGTTTTGTTGCGTGTGGTGGTGGTGGTGGTGTGTGTGTGTGTGTGTGTGTGTGTGTGTGTGTGTGTGTGTGTGTGTTTGTTAGAATAATGAGGATAGAGATAATAATGAAACTACTACTGCTACTACTACTACTACTACTACTACTACTACTACTACTACTACTACTACTACTACTACTACTACTACTACTACTACCACTACTACTACTTCTTCTTCTACTCTTCTCTCCTCTTCTTCTTCTTCTTCTTCTTCCTTCTCTTCTTCCTCTCTTCTTCTTCTTCTTCTTCTTCTTCTTCCTTCTTCTTCTTCCTTCTTCTTCTTCTTCTTCTTCTTCCTTCTCCTTCTTCTTCCTCTCCTTCCTCTTCTTCTCCTTCTCCTTCCTCCTCTTCTTCTCTTCTCCTCCTTCTTCTTCTTCTTCTTCTTCTTCTTCTTCTTCTTCTTCTTCTTCTTCTTCTTCTTCTTCTTCTTCTTCTCTCTTCTTCTTCTTCTTCTTCTTCTTCCTCTCTCTTCTTCTTCTTCTTCTTCTTCTTCTTCTTCTTCTTCTTCTTCCTCTTCTTCTTCTTCTTCTTCTTCTTCTTCTTCTTCTTCTTCTTCTTCTTCTTCTTCTTCTTCTTCTTCTTCTTCTTCTTCTTCTTCTTCTTCTTCTTCTTCTTCTTCTTCTTCTTCTTCTTCTTCTTCTTCTTCTTCTTCTTCTTGTTCTTGTTCTTCTTCTTCTTGTTCTTGTTCTTCTTGTTCTTCTTGTTCTTCTTGTTCTTCTTGTTTTTGTTCTTCTTCTTCTTCTTCTTCTACTACTACTACTACTACTACTACTACTACTACTACTACTACTACTACTACTATTTCATTGAACTCAAAAAACGACAAAAATAATAACTTCTAGAA
The DNA here is from genome assembly GCF_017591435.1 of Portunus trituberculatus. Classification (NCBI taxonomy): domain Eukaryota; kingdom Metazoa; phylum Arthropoda; class Malacostraca; order Decapoda; family Portunidae; genus Portunus; species Portunus trituberculatus. The sequence continues at coordinate 2,397,781 of NC_059277.1, forward strand.
AAGCAAAAAGTAAACAGACAGAAAGACAGATTAACAAACAGACAGACGAATAAACAAACAGACAGACAGACAGACAGATAGGCAGACATGAAGAACAAACACTTAGACAAACAAACAAAGAAACAAGGGAGCAAAGTAAAAGAAAAAAAGAAAGAAAATAGAAAATAAAATGCAAAAAACAACTTCCAGCAGAATTTACCCAGAGAGAGAGAGAGAGAGAGAGAGAGAGAGAGAGAGAGAGAGAGAGAGAGAGAGTCAGGCAGTCAGGAATAAATCTCCCCATTTCTACAGTGGTTTAGATTCCTTCCCAAAAATGCTTCCCCTCCCTTCCCCTCTTCCGGCAGTGAGAGGGGAAGGAAGAGGGGAAAAAGCCACGCCAAACCAAAGTTAGGGGAGGAAAATGGGAGACGAGGGGAGATGTAGGTAAGAGAAGCAGAGTGAGGGGAAGAGAAAAAGAGGGAGGAAAAGGGTGAGGGGAAGAGACGAAAGCGAGGGGAGAGGTAAATATAAAAAAAAAGTAAATGATGGAAAGAAGAGAAGATAGATGTAATAGAATAAAGGAAAAAGATAAGGAAAGGGAAAAATATTGAAAAATACAGTGAGAGAAGGAAAAAAATATTAAGGAAAGGGAAAAAAAATAAATAGAAGTTAGAGAATGAGGGGAAGGGATAGAGAGAGAAGGAAAAAAGAAGGAAATGGAAGAAAAGGGAAGAAAGGAGTAAGAAACTATAAAAATATGGAAACTAAGGAGAAACTAAAAGAAGGACAAAAAAATACGAAGATACAAGAAAGAATAAAGGAAAGATGAAAGAAAGGGAAGGAAAGGAGAGGTAAAGGAAACGGATAAGGAGGGGGAGAAAATAAGAAAGGGGATAATTGAGGGAAGAGAAAGAGGGAAGGAATTAGAGGGATTGTAAGAGTAAGGAGAGAGAGAAAGAATAAAAAAAAAAAAAGTAAGAGGAGAGAAGAGAATTGAGGGAAAGCGAAGGATGGTAAGGGAGAGGGGAGAGAGGAGGGGAAGAGAAGGAAGGTAGGAGAGAGAGGGGAGAGAAGGAGGGGAAGAGTGAGGGGAAATTGTGACGCCGAGAGGGAATTTTTTATCTGTGTGGTGAAGCGACTCTAACGAGGAAGGATGGTGAGGGACGGTGTCACAACCAACAGCAGCAGCAGGAGGAGGAGGAGGAGGAGGAGGAGGAGGAGGAGGAGGAGGAGGAGAAGGAGGAGGAGGAAGAGGAGGAAGAAGAGGAAGAAGACGAGGAGGAGGAGAGGTCAAGGAAAGAGCCAAGGATTTAGAAGGAGGAGGAAGAAGAAAAAGAAAAGAAGGAAGAGCTGAAGTTTAAAGGAAAACCCAAGAATTTCACAAGTGGTGGAGAAACAGAAGGAGGAGGAAGAAAAGGAGGAGGAGGAGGAGGAGGAGGAGAAGGAGGAGGAGGAAGAAGAGGAGGAAGATGAGGAGGAGCTTAGAAGAAATATTAAAGGAAAGAATAAAGTAAAAAAGCGAGAAAGGAGAGAAAAATCGTAAAGGTAATGGCTTCATAATTGTCCTTGTCTTGATGATGATGATGATGATGATGATGATGATGATGATGATGATGATGATGACAAATCTTTCCTCTTATTTATTTTGTGAGTACTTTTTATTTCAACGCACTTTTCACATATCCGTTCCTTTCATTTACACTCTCTCTCTCTCTCTCTCTCTCTCTCTCTCTCTCTCTCTCTCTCTCTCTCTCTCTCTCTCTCTCTCTCTCTCTCTCTGCCTCCCTTCGTTTTTTGTTTCAATTACATTCTTTTACCTTTCTCCTTCCTTCCTTCCTTCCTTCCTTCCTTCCTTCCTTCTTATTTTCCTTTTCTTAATGCTTTCCTTCCTCTCTCCATTATTTTCTTCCCTACTGTCTTCCTTCCTTCCCTAATTGTGCGTTTCTTTCTTCCTTCCTTCTTTTCTTCCTTCCTTCTATCCCCATCTCCCTTTTCCCTTCCTCCTCCTCCTCCTCCTCCTCCTCTTCCTCCTTCCCTTTCTAATACTGTCTTCCTTTTCTCTCTCAAAATGTTCAGTTCTTTTACATTTATTCTTCCACATTCCTTCTTCCTTTTTGCTGTTTACTTTTAAATCTTTTCCTTTTTCTTTTTTTTCCTTGCTTTCTCTCATCTTTCTTCTTTTTCCTATTGTCTTGTCTCCCTTTCCTACTTCATTATTATACATAGTTTTTGACATTATTT
>NC_059277.1:2410000-2412500 GCF_017591435.1 Portunus trituberculatus
CACACACACACACACACACACACACACACACACACACACACACACACACACACACACACACACACACACACACACAAGGCAATTAGAGAAAAGGCGTTAAGGTGGTGGTGGTCAGAGAGAGAAGGAGTGTGTGAAGTGGCGGGATGGAAGGGGGACAGGTGCGGCCGATCCAGGTGTTATTAATGAACTAATTACCCGCCGTGTGTGACTAACGAGGCGGCCAATTAAGCGCCCAGCAAGCCACACTGACCACCCCGCTAGCTGCTATTATGTCCCCCAAGAGGCCCCTCGATGATAATGCTTCCTCTCCTCCCGGCACTTGTTTTTTTCATCGTGGTTCATTGCTAATCTCTTATCTCCTCCCTCTGTGTCTCTGTGTTTCTTTGTTTCTCCTTCTCTCCTTCTGCTTGTTGGTGTTTCGTGTTTTGCTTTGGTTTGTATTGGTTTTCTTTGGTTTTCTTTTAGTTTCTGCTCTGTTTGTCTTTCACTTTCTCTCGTTTTCTTTTCTCTGTGTTTCTGTTTCTCTGTGTTTCTGTTTCTCTGTGTTTCTGTTCTCTGTTTTTCTTTCTCTGTTTTTCTTTCTCTCTCTCTCTCTCTCTCTCTCTCTCTCTCTCTCTCTCTCTCTCTCTCTCTCTCTCTCTCTCTCTCTCTCTCTCTCTCTCTCTCTCTCTCTCTCTCTCTCTATCAATCATCCTTTCTTTCGCTTGATAATTTCTTGAACATAATGAATCTTACTTAGTATTGTCAGATAAATCCTCAAACTAATAATCAAAATAAAAGAGCCTTATTTTCTCGTTTTTGTCTCAGTTTGCATGAAGTAAACAAATACAGTATACAAGAACAACTCAATAAATAAATCATGCTCGTATCAAAACAGTCTTCCAAAACTCTTAAAAACTAACACTTCTATTTTTCTTTCTTTCCAGACTTCTTCAGGAGGTTTGGAAGCTGTGGGTGGCTTGACCTGGGGCAGCCCACGACGACCACTTAGCCAGGTGAGGTGTGTGTGTATGTGTGTGTGTGTGTGTGTGTGTGTGTGTGTGTGTGTGTGTGTGTGTGGTCAACCTAATAAAGGGGGCGTCTTATGTTGTGTGATTACTGACGAAGAAAGGAATAAAGATGAAATTTCTATTGTTCCTATTTTTTTTCAATCAACTGTCTGACTAACCTAACCTTACCTAAACTAACCTAATCTTGCCTAACCTAACCTAACCTAACCTTGCCTAACCTTGCCTAACCCAACCTAACCTAACCTAACCTAACCTAACCTTGCCTAACCTAACCTAACCTAACCTAACCTTGCCTAACCTTTAGTCCGTCTTTCCTCTTTATCTTTTTGTAAATACGCACTAGAGACAACAGGTAATTACAGGTAAGGATATGAGGCCCATCCATTACCTGGGCACACCTGTAGAGGCAGAGGTGCTGACGTGACGGTAGGGGGCGCGATTTCCCTATTATAACACACCTGGGGGGCGTGTATGGGGCGTGAGTGCAGGCGTGGACTCCCATACACAACACCCTCATCACCATCACTTACTATCCGACACCCATTTGTAATACCCATAACCTATATACACCTTTCCATTATCCTCTAAGACCCCATACATATCCCCATTGTCCTACAGCTCCCATACACAATGCCCATACATGCTCCATATACCTTCATTCTCAAGCACCCATACACCTTCCCCATCATCCTGTCCTTCCATAAATGCCCTTCCTTCACCTGTTAGCGTGTACCTGTCGGCGGAGTCATTAAGGGGATACCATCTTGTTATTTCTCTTGTCTATTATGTAACCTCTCCTTCATCTCTCATTCGTCTATTCACTAATGGAGGTATTTTTCATCTTCCTTTTATCTGCTTCCATTATTTTCACTATCATTTTATCTCTGTTAGCTGTTTCTTGTTTAATTTTTGTCGTCCTTTTTGCTGTTCTCTATTCATTCTCCTCCTCAGATGTAATTGATGTGATATAATGAGTCTGTGAAGTGGATGTGGTATGTGAAGTGGATGTGGTAGAGCGATGGTTCCCAAACACCTGGTGAGTGTGTATCCCTCAATGAGCGATGGCCTCCCCCCATTATGTTATTGTTTACCGGCCCTCCACTGCGGCTGTCGGGGTGTGTTGATCTAATACTGAGTGGTAATTGATTGTTTTTATTTCTGATCCTCCGTAAAAATCAGGAAATACGCAGGTGAAAAAATTAACACTAGAGAACATCTGAATTCTCTCATTTTCTGTTTTCTTCTTTCTTCTGACTTGAACTCATTGGTAAATTTAGTTCTTACTTTTAAATATGGAACGTGTTTTAGTGGCAGACATCCTGAGGCTTGCGTGCGAGAATCGATTTGAGTTGACATGCTATAATGACAAGCTGGGTATCTTTCACACTGGAGGTGACGCGGGCGGGTGTCTATGATTGATGCCTCTTCCACATGAGTCTTCCCGGTAACCACTAACTACTGCACTCCACTCTGGCACCATTCCACTCGCT
>NC_059277.1:2417500-2422500 GCF_017591435.1 Portunus trituberculatus
GGAGGAAGTAGAAGAAGAGAAGATGGAGAAGATGAAAAAAAAAGAAGAGAAAAGGTGGAAAAAAAAGAAAGAAGGAAAAAAAAGAGGAGGTGGAGGAGGAAGAGAAAAGGAAGACGGAAAAGAAGAAAAAAAAAAAAAGAAAAAGAATAAAAATAGCATTAGAAGAAGGAAGAATAAAGAGAGAAGCAGAATGATGATGATGAATAGGAGGAGGAAGAAGAGGAAGAGGAGAAAGATGAGGAGGAGGAGGAAGAGGAAGAGGAGGAAGACCAGGTGAGGAGAAAACCTTATAGTAAACTAATAAGTGAAAGTAAACGAGGTAAATCAAAGGTAAATTGAAGCATAATAGAGGATGGAGTGTGTGAATATCGGGAGTGTAAATGTGTATGTGTGTGTGTGTGTGTGTGTGTGTGTGTGTGTGTGTGTGTGTGTGTGTGTGTGTGTGTGTGTGTGAGGCAGATAGGCATACAGATAAACAGAGAAGACAGGACGTATACGAAACCAGGGTATAAATGAACAAGGCGAGGGAAAGAGAATTGATGTGACTAGAATTAGAAAAAAAGAGACATGAAAAGATAGAAATGTGATGAGAAAAATGCTAAAAAAAAATAGACAGGTTTGATTTGGTTTTTGTTCTATTTATGCTTTATTAGGTTCAGTTAAGTTAGGTTAGGTTAGGTTAAGTTTGGTTAGGTTAGGTTAAGATAAGAAAGGTTAAAATAGGTAATGTTAGGTTAAGTTTAGGTAAAGTTTAGGTTCGGTTAGGTTAAGTTAAGGGAGGTGAGGTTAGGTTAAGCTAAGTTAGGTTAGGTTAGGTTAAGGTTAGGTTAAGTTAGGTTAGATTAAGTTATAGTTAGATTGTTAGGTTAGATTAGGTTAGGTTCGGTTTTTTCATACTCAAAAAGATAAAAATGAAGATCAAATAAGAGTTTTGAATGATGAAATATGTTGGATGTACTTAAATTTCTAGTCAGTGGAAAATTTGGTTAAGTTCCTGGGCTAGTCACGTAACGAGAGAGAGAGAGAGAGGGAGAGGGAGAGGGAGAGGGAGAGGGAGAGAATCGTCTTTTCATTATCTCAATATCGTACTCGTCTTTCTCTCTCTCTTATTTCCCCTTGTTGTCTCTCTTTCTTTTTCCCTCCCCTGCAGTCTTTCCCTCAGTTCACCCACAGTGCTCAGTTAGCTTCCCCTCACCCCCAATCCACCCTCATTTCCTCCCACATTCCCCTCAATTCACATTATTCCTCCTTTATTTCAAGCTCCTCAAGATTCCCCTCAGTCATGTGACCTGCTATTTCCTTCTACCTTTTCCCTCTTCCCCTGCATTCGTATTTTCCTCACCTCTCCCCTCTTTATATTTTTCCTCTGACTTTTCCTCCCTCAGCCTCTTTCTGTTATCCCTCCTTTCTCTATGTTTTTATTTTATTTTCCCATTTTTTCCTGCAGTCGTGTTTTCCTCACCTTTCCCCTCATTTTTTTCCCTTTTTCCTTTGACTTTTCACACCAACTTTTCCATCCGACTCTTCTGCCCTCTGTTATAACCCTCACTTTCTCTACCAGTTTTTCCCCTCGAGTTTTCCTCCCTTTTCCCCTCACACCTTCGCTCTTCCCTGAACCGAAAACCAAGGGGAGAGTAGAGAGTGGGAAGTCAAAGCAAGGGAGAACCATGATTTTATTTTGATACCAGATAGAACCATATTTCATTGGGTCCTGTGCCATACCATTGATTCCTTGCTGGTTCCTCCCTCCCTCCCTTCGTCCCTCCAGCCCTCCAAAACCAGAGACACGGAAGGAATGGAGAGAATGGAGGCTTAGAGGGACGGTAGAGGGTTTGGAGAGAATAAAATACAAATACTTTTCTTTTTTTTTTTCTAGAGGGGGTTCAGTTTTTTTTTCATCTTTTTTCCTTTTTTTTTTTTTTCTCTTGTCGCCCGATGCTCTTCCGATGCAGGTTGCCGCAAATTCGGTGTTTTCATGTCGCTTTGTGAACTGGCCCAAGGAAAATCGCTCCCCATGTAGAGAGAGAGAAAGAGAGAGTGAGAGAGAGAGGGGGGGAACCCCAAAAAATACAAAAAAGTGGCGAATGATGAAAATAGAAATTAGTCAGGGCGGCGTAATGAGATTGAACCAAACTTCCTCCCCTAATGAAGAGGCCCCGCCCTAAAACAATGTCCGGGGCCTGGCGGGGCGGGGCGGGGATGTAATAAATGCGTGACTCCGCCTCTCACGCAGGTACAACCAATCCTGCTCCTCCCTGACTCCGCCCAAAGGCTCTTGATGGGGGCTTCTGCGCGCGCACACGACACTGTATCTCCTCTGCGGGCTACAAGTTGTTGTGCGTGGCGTTTAAGCAGGAGGTTTATTGGGTGTGTGTTGAAGTGCGTGAGCGAAGAGTGTGTGGAGGAGGAGGTGCAGTGATTAAACCCGGAAGCTTATGTAGGAAGGCGGAAACACAGACACAGACAAGAGGAGGTTCAGCGACACGACCCCAGCCTCCCATGAGCGGCCCGTCGGGTTCCGCTGAGTGCCGCTCCACCACCACCACCACCACCACCACCATCACCACCACCTTGGAGCAGCCAGCCACCACCGCCACCGACACCACCACCACCGCTACAGCCATGAAGGTGAGAGATTAAGCGTCAGGAATGTCAAGTATGTCTATCGCTGCATCTCCCCTTGCCAGTGACACGGACAGCGCCTCATTATCACCTGTCACCTTCCCTCGCTCTCCCGTAACTGAAATTTACGAGGTCCGATGGCGATGGTTTCCTGCGTGGTGTGTTGGTGTGATTATGACACGCGTGGCTATTGTCTCGCTGGCCTCATCAAGGGGTGCTCTGTCCCGTCACCTCTGTCTTGTAGCTCATTCGTATGCCGCCCTCTCTCCCCCGCCCACGCCTCGCCCGCTAACGACCACACACACACACACACACACACACACACACACACACACACACACACACACACACACACACACACACACACACACACACAGAAAGAGAGAGAAGGAAATCTCTATCTGATATTTTCGTCCTCTGTTTTTTGTTTATTTTTTTTTTAAGATGATTTTTTCACACACACACACACACACACACACACACACACACACACACACACACACACACACACACACACACACACACACACACTCCATCAACAAACATTACTTTTCTATACATTTCCCAATCAAGACTCGTATATATTCACTCCTTACAGCACAACACTTCTTATTCTTCTTACTTGTAATATTTCTAACTTGGCTTTACCTGTGCAATGACCCTAGTTAAGGACACAGGTCAGATAAGGATGCGTGGAGATAACGTGACGGTGGAGGGAGAGTGGAAGAGTGAGGGGGAGGTGGAGGAGCAGCAGCAGGAGGAGGAGGAGGAGGAGAGAGGAAGGGGACGGCGCTGTAACGTTCCTATCAAATCAATCTGGCCATGTGACACTGCGGGCCATTCCTGGAGGTGTAAAGCTGCCAGGGAGGTGATGAGGGTGATGAGATGATGAGGGGAGGGGTCGTAATGCCCTCACGTCCCCCGCCATTAAGTCTTATCACTGCTGTTATTCTTGTCGTTATTTCCAGCGTAATTGTAAAACTCATTCCCGTTCTCTTCTGAGTGTTGCATTTTTCGTTCTGTTTTCATTCATTCATTTACTTTTTTTGCTACGTTTTTTTCTGTTTCTGTATTTCAGTTTCATAGTTTTGTTTTGGAAATATTGCCGGAAAAGTGTGTTTTGTTTTTGTGTTGCTATCTTTACGAGAGTTCTTGACGTCTTAGTAGAAATTAATGTCGTTTGCTTATGCTGCTGGTGTATGATATTCTTTTCTATTTTCTTTCTTGATTGCGTTTTCCTTCATCATATCATTCCATGGAGGGAAGCAATATAAAACAAATATTTAATGCGTATCTCTATCACTGCATTGTGCAATAATTGATATACATTTCCTTTTGGGTATATTATTTTCCTGGTTTTCTCTTGACAGTGTTATCTTATCACATTATTCTGCGCTGGAAAGCTGCACCAGAAAGTAAATAAATAATGTATATATTCTATTATTACATTTCATTTTGAACGTGCATATATATATATATATATATATATATATATATATATATATATATATATATATATATATATATATATATATATATATAAGATCATAGACACACACACACACACACACACACACACACACACACACACACACACAGTATTTATTTTATCAATAGATTACTTTCCGTGTTTTCTCTCCATAGTGAATTTTTTACCCACTGACATTTACTGTGGATCATAATATTAGAAAATATATTTCAATCAAAATGTGAGTTCAAATGTACAAGTCTTTGTCAAATTTTCACGTATTTTCTATTCATTCTGAGATAAGAAGTAACAAAATTTGCATCTCATATAACTTGTAGCAAAATATGAACATGATAAATAGTATGAGCACTTTGTATAATGATAAATGAATTGAAATGGAGCTAAATTCTTGAACTTTATACTACAAGGAGAGAAACGTGAGGTAAACATTTTGAAACCTAATACTTTGCATAAGTTGTATTACTATTCTATATTGTACAACAGTCGACTTTATAGTAATAGATGATTATTCTTCTAAACAACAAGACTACACACACACACACACACACACACACACACACACACACACACACACACACACACACACACACACACACACACACACACACACACACACACACACTTAGATACACACAAATTTGCCGTTTTGCAGAGATCAGTTCTTTAAGGTTTATACACTTGAGACACTTTACAACCACTTACTCACTGGGCTGACACGCACTACACAGGGTATTAACTTGTCTCAGTTATGCTCGTAATGGTAAGCCTGAAAATTATGCGCTTTTATGGCCCAAGGGGGAAAGAGGGATTAAAGTGTCACAGATTTGTTGAATAAAGGATGAATTGCACCTTGATGTGTGTGTGTGTGTGTGTGTGTGTGTGTGTGTGT
>NC_059277.1:2427500-2435000 GCF_017591435.1 Portunus trituberculatus
TAGTAGTGGTCGTAGTAGTAGTGGTGGTAGTAGTAGTAGTAGTAGTAGTAGTAGTAGTAGTAGCAGTAGTAGATATAGCAGTAGTAGTAGATGTCGTTGTTGTTATTTTTGATGTTGTAGTGATAGTAACTGTTGTTGTTGTTAAGTTGTTGCTACTACTACTATTACTATACTATTGCTACTACTACTGCTGCTACTACTATTGCTACTACTGCTGGTGTTGATACTACTGCTACTACTACTACTACTACTACTACTACTACTACTACTACTACTACTACTGCTGCTGTTGCTACTACTACTACTGCTGCTCTTCCACGTTTTGATCATAAAGAAAATAATGTGCGTATCTGTTTTTACTTTATGGAACGTGTGTGTGTGTGTGTGTGTGTGTGTGTGTGTGTACTCAGGTGAGCTGGTAGCTTACCTGTACTGCTTCAACATATGTTCCATCCACACACACACACACACACACACACACACACACACACACACACACACACACACACACACACACACACACACACACACACACACACATACACACACACACACACTCAGACACACACACACATCACAACAAAAATATTTCTACAAATATTCCTCCTTTTCATCTCTCTCTCTCTCTCTCTCTCTCTCTCTCTCTCTCTCTCTCTCTCTCTCTCTCTCTCTCTCTCTCAAGTATCGGTCATTTTATATTTAGACACAGGTGAAAGCTATTTATTAATTTCGGCGGGGGTCAGATGAGGTGCCGTGACCTGACCTCGCCTGACCATCACAGGTGAGGAGAGGAAAGAGAACAGGTAAAACAGGTCTCCGTTTTGATTATCTCCGCTGGAAATTGTCTGGGTGGCTTTTATTGTTTTTGGTGGTGGTGGTTGTGGTAGTGGTGGTAGTGGTGGTGGTGATTTCGGTGGTAGTATTAGTAGTAGTAGTAGCAATAGTAGTAGTTTACAGTAGTTACTTATTAGCAATTGTATATGTGACGGTTTTTTCTTTCACTTTTTATTTCATATTACGAATAACATCAAAAATAAATGGAATCTTAACATAATTTTCAACTACCATCGCTAAAAAAAGAAAAAAATAGATCACACACGTGCTAAAATTTATTGCTTGAAATATTGAGTAAAATTAACTGGATTTAGCGAACCACAGCCATCATCACAGTACCACCACCACCACCACCACCACCGCCACCACCGCCACCATTGTCATTAGTGAAATGTCTCTATCGCCGTAAAGTTTTCTCTCCTGTCATGCCTCCCTCCGTCCCTCCTCCTTCCTATCTCTCACCTTCGTACCTCTCGTCCCTCACTTCCTCCTCCCCCTGTCTTCCTATTCATCATCCTTAAGTCATTTCCTCTTTTTATTAATTTTCTACGTTATCACAGTAATTTTATTGGTCACTTATCATCACCATTTCTCCCTTTCTCCTTCTTGCACTGATATATGTCCTCTCCTCCCTGTTCCCTTTCTTTGTCTCCATCTTTCTTTCATTCGCCTTTTCATTACTTCTAAATTCCTTGTTTCTTTTGTTAGGTTTTTTGTCATACATGTTATTTTGGTTGTATGAGAGATGATGATGAAGGAGGAGGAGGAGGAGGAGGAGGAGGAGAGAGAGAGAGAGAGAGAGAGAGAGAGAGAGAGAGAGAGAGAGAGAGAGAGAGAGTTGGAGTATAAAAATGTCGGTCAGCGAAATTCTCTCTCTCTCTCTCTCTCTCTCACTCCAGGTGTCAAAATGAGATGAAAGTCAATTATTCATTATTTTCCTTCATGCAACGTTTTATAAAGAGTTCCGGTTCCCTCTTACTCTCTCTCTCTCTCTCTCTCTCTCTCTCTCTCTCTCTCTCTCTCTCTCTCTCTCTCTCTCTCTCTCTCCCGACTCCTTCTTCCTGCCCTTCCTGCCTTTCTATTTCCTCCTTCCTATTTCCTTCCATCTCTTTTCTTTATCATCGCCTTGTATTTTTTATTTTTGTCATCTGTTTCCTCTTGTCATATTTTATTGCTTAATTTCTTCTTTAGTTTCACTGTTTTTAGTGTGTGTGTGTGTGTGTGTGTGTGTGTGTGTGTGTGTGTGTGTGTGTGTGTGTGTGTGTGTGTGTGTGTAAATAGAAATATGTAGTCGGTATTGGTTTGAAGTAATTCTTGCATACTTAGCATACCTGTATACACACACACACACACACACACACACACACACACACACACACACACACACACACACAAACATGTTTACTCACTACCCATAATCCATCATGGAGGAGGAAGAACTTACCTCACACGATACTTAGTTACCTCCTTTCCTCCCTTTCCTCCCTTTCTCCTTTTCTTCTCTTCCCTTCACTCCATCTTTCTCTCCCTTCGCCTCCATTCCTTTCCTCAATTCATTCATTCACGTTTGTTATTTTTGTTATTCCCTTTTATCGTCTTCTTATGTTAGCTATTTGTGTCACCTGTACAGTACATATATCTTCATAGAGTGCTTCCTACTACTACTACTACTACTACTACTACTGCTACTGCTACTACTACTACTACTACTACTACTACTACTACTACTACTACTACTACTACTACTACTACTACTACTACTACTACTACTACTACTACTACTACTGCTGCTACTACTATTCCCACCACAGCCAAAATTTAAACACATACTAAAGTGAAAAGTTGATTCACTCTTTTCGTGGGCAGAGAGAGAGAGAGAGAGAGAGAGAGAGAGAGAGAGAGAGAGAGAGTGTGTGTGTGCATATACGAAGTAATTAAAAAAAGATAGGTAGGTGTTGGTGGACTGCATTATTGACTCACCTGTGTAGCTGCGTCACTTTTCTGAAGGTTACGTAAGTGAGAGAGAGAGAGAGAGAGAGAGAGAGAGAGAGAGAGAGAGAGAGAGAGAGAGAGAGAGAGAGAGAGAGAACGATTATGTTTCTCATTTCCTTTGATTTATTTTATCCTTAATTTTTTATTCCATACTCTTCCTGTTCTCGTTATTCCATTTTTTAACCATCCATAATTCTTTTCTTATGTTTGAACTATCTCTCTTTCTATTAATATTGCTTTCTTTCCTTTTTTTTTTTACTTCCTCCGTTTATCATACAAACTTCCTCATTTAATTTTTACCTTTTCCTTGTCATTACTCTATTTTACATTGCTCTCCATTTAATCTCATTTTCCTACAATTTACAATATTTTTCTTCCTTTTCCCTTACCGTTTTTATTCATTATTTCTTCTCATAACCCTCATTTCATCTCCATTCATCCATTTCCCTCTTTCTTTATTTTTCACTTTCCCCTTACAATTTTCTGTAGCTCACCTCATTCCTCTACATCTCTTCACCTTCTGTTTCTCATTCGCACCTTCCTTCACCCTTCCAATCTCTCCCCTTCTTACCCTTCCCCTTTTTCCCCTTCCCCTCACATTTCCACCCTTCGTTCAACCATATTTCCTCATTGTTATTCACTGCCTCTGCTTCTCTTTTCATTCCTCTCCTTCTCCCTTTATTCTCCCCTCGTTGACTCCCCTCTCTATCGCATCGTCCTCTCCCTCCCTCTCTTTCTCGCTCCCTCTCTTCCAAAATTTGTCGGTGGGGTGTTTCGAAGGGAGGGAAGGAGAGGAGGGATGGAGGGAGGGGAGTTGTCTGATGTACCCCTAAAGTCAGAGTTCCCTTCCTCCTCTCTCTCTTCCCTCCTCTCTCTCCTTTCCCTTCCCTCCCTCCCTCCCTCCCTCAAAACCGCGAACTTATGTTGTCTTTGTCACCTTTTACTTGTCGCTGGGAGTGAGGGAGAGGGAGGGAGTAGGAGAGGGAGAGGGTGAGAGGGGCAAAGAGGGACTATGGGACGTCCTCTCTTCTCTCTCTACACACACACGGACACGTACACACACACGTACACACACACACACACACACTCACACACTCGACTTCTCGCCTCTAACCCTGCCCTCCCTGCCTCTCCCTGCCTCTCCCTGCCTCTCCCTTACCGCAAGTAACAATACGAATCCTCTCACACCCACCGTGGCCTTTCCGCCCTTCGATCTTAGGGGCGGAAAGGGCGTCACTAGAGAGGAGTAGGACCCAAAGGAGGAGGGAGGAGGAGGTAGAAGGAAGGTGGTGTTCTGTCCCCCCTACCCCCCTCTCTCTCTCTCTTCCCCCTGATGTCTCCATGCCCTATTGGTTGGACATGAACACGAAGAATAGGGCGACTCGTGAGTATATTACTGGGCTCTTACACTATGGAGGCCCGTCAGGCGGCTAACGTGGCGGTGTGTGGTGGTGTGCGGCGGTGGAAGGCCAGTAGGGCTAATGGTGAGCCTGGGTTGTGGTCCCTTGTGGATTAATGGCAATGGATATGGCTGAGGGTTTGGTTAGATTAGGTTAGATTAAGCTAGGTTAGGTTAGGTTAAGTTAGGTATGTGTATTTTCAATAGGTATATGTTGGTGGATTGTGGTCTTTAGTAGGTTAATAGGGATGGATGTGGGTGACTGTTTGCTTAAATTAGGTTAGGTTAGGTTAGGTTAGGTTAGGTTAGATTAGGTATATGTGTCTTTAACAGGTACTAGTGTATGGTGGTAAGTTGTGGTCTTTCGTAGGTTAATGGTAATGAATATGGGTTAGTGAATTTAGTTAGGTTGTGTTAGGTATCTTTGTTTTTTTATATGTACTCGTTTATGGTGTTAATGGGTGTATATGGTGTGTGGCTTATTATTAATCCGGTTATGGGACTGGGTGAATAGGTAAGAAAGGGAGTGTACGGGTCTCTAATGGCTGTGGTTTCTCGTAAATTGGTGTATATAATGTGCGAGTTAATGGTTAAGAATGGGTAACGGACATATGGTAGAGAATATCTAATTATAGCCTTTGTATTCTAATGGGTAGTGTATAATTTATTAGTTGTGATGGTGTGGGTTAGTATTTAAGAGGATTTTGAGTTAATGGTAAAGCTGAAATAGTGATCATGGGTTTACTGAATATAAATCTAAGTAATCATAGTTTTAAACGAATGGGTGTATGGTTGAATGAATGGGTTTAATGGGTAAAACAGGTGGTAAGACGATTTAGTAATTAATGGGTGTAAATACCGTCTGATATGTATATTTTACCTACTGTTGTATGTATGATAAATGGGTGTAGGTTAGTGGTAGTAATAATGTAATGGGTATTTCGTAAATTGTGGGATTTCATTTAATGGTTAATTGTGTGGACTATTTGCATTACTTCTTTTAAGTTAATGGATAACTCAATTGGCTAGTGGTATAGTGATATTGATGGGTACGGTACCAGTTAATGGTTACTGCAGACGTATTTGGTTTAGAAATTAGTGTTAGTTAATGGAAAAGAGAATAGTCAGAAATTAAAGGGACGTAATTACATGAAATATTGCTAAAAAAAAAAAAAAAGGGGTTAATGGTAATAATGCTCATTCATACTTCGAAACAATGATATTTTGAGTCAGGTAAATGTAGTCCAGTACTTTATAGCTGTAGATTTGATGGGCGTATTAATTAGTATTGGTAATGGGTGTGTTAAGCAAATATATAATGGGTCCATGTATCACAGGTTAATGGGAGTGACAGGCTTGAGTGAAATTATAATGGTTAACCTCTTCATATTTATTCTGATTCCTCTTTGATGATTTTAAACACCTTCAGAAACTTATGAAGGGATTAAAATAGTGAAGACTGTGTCCATTAATCTTCTCCCTCCATAGGCTCTTCGTAATGTGAATGTCTAATCACACCCAAACTCGTGGTAAAAATGCGTTCCAGTACTAAAGGGGTTAATAAGGCAACTGTGGCTGGCTAATGGGAGGAGTTAAATTGAAAGTAATGGAGAAATTAGCTAAGGGGTTAATGGAGGTAGTGGTTATAATTGATCCTGTTTTTTGTTTCCTTTTTAGTCACCCATTTATTTTCTATCGTTTTTTGTTCTTGTTTTGTTCTTTCTTGTTTTAATTACTTTTCTCGATTTTATTTTGTGTTCTCATTCTTGTTTGCTCTCTCTCTCTCTCTCTCTCTCTCTCTCTCTCTCTCTCTCTCTCTCTCTCTCTCTCTCTCTCTCTCCCAGCACAGTAGGAGGGCAACCATCCATCAGGAACAATAATGACTCTCCGCCCACACTTCCGACCCCCACACGCCTCCTCTTCCTCCTCCTCCTCCTCCTCCTCCTCCTCCTCCTCCTCCTCCTCCTCCTCCTCCTCCTCCTCCTCCTCCTCCTCCTCTTCGGCCATCAATCTCGACTATCAACTGCCCAGATGCCCTGGGTAAATCAACGTTAAATCAAGGTTAATGTATGGGTGAGAGAGAGAGAGAGAGAGAGAGAGAGAGAGAGAGAGAGAGAGAGAGAGAGAGAGAGAGAGAGAGAGAGAGAGCAGCTGGACACCCCGCTGAAGGCCAAGGCTGGAGATATATAGGCTGGGGTCATGATCTAGGGCGCCTCTTCCCCCATCTCCCCCCCCCTTAGTTGTTAATATTTGTCACACGCCCCATCCTCCTCCCCCTTCCCTTTAACACCCCATCCTCGCCACGGCAGCCTCTTCAGTGATGGGGGGGGGTGAAGGAGGGAGGGATGCGGGGGTGAGAGAAAGGAAATATCACTGTCTTATTTCCTGGTAGAGAGAGAGAGAGAGAGAGAGAGAGAGAGAGAGAGAGAGAGAGTTGTCATCGGTAATCTTTCTTCTTTTATCGTTTTGTCTTCTTCTCTTGTGTTTTCTTTTGGTTCTTTTCATTGTTTGTTTTTCCTGTATTTTCTTTTTCTATTTATATTTCTATTTTTCTCAACCGCAATACGTTTTTTTTTTTCTTTCTAATTTCTTTTATGTTTCCTTTTCATTCTCAATCATTCATTTTTATTTTCTCCTCTTTCTCCTTCCTTCTTACTTTTTTCTTTGTTTTCTCCTCCTCCTCCTCCTCCTCCTCCTCCTCCTCCTCCTCCTCCTCCTCCTCCTCCTCCTCCTCCTCCTCCTCCTCCTCCTTTTCTTCCTCCTTCTCCCTGTTTTTCCTCGCTATCCAAGTATTCCGTCACACTTTTTTCTCTCCCTCTCGCCTATTCTTTCCCTCCTTCGTCTCTTTGTCTCCCACTCCTCTTTGACTCTTTATCACTCTTCTTTGTCCACTCCTCTCCTCCTCCTCCTCCTCCTCCTCCTCCTCCTCCTCCTCCTCTCCTCTTTGTCCCAGCTACCTCCAACCAACGCCCTCCTCTGGCCTGGAATAGCTGGAATGCTTGTGGTTCCTAACGTGGCTGCAACAGGAATGTGGGAATAAACTGGAACGTCGCTTGTCCTCCCACCCGACCCCACCCGACACACACTCGCTTTTTGACCAAGACGGGGTTGTCCAAAAAAAGCTGAAAAAAAAATTAGGAAAAGAAAAGATGGTTAGTTTTATTGTCTGTTTATTTATCCATTTATTTGTATTTTTTTTATTTGTGTATGTAATTTGATTTGATAGTTATTTTTTTACGTATCAAAGAGAGAGAGAGAGAGAGAGAGAGAATGTA
>NC_059277.1:2440000-2455000 GCF_017591435.1 Portunus trituberculatus
TACACTGGAGTTACTTGAGTCAGTGAGTTTAGTTCATCTCACCGCATTCCCGCCTCACTGCAGTCATTTGTCTTTAGGAGTATTGTTGTTGTTGTTATTGTTGTTGTTGTTGTTGTTGTTGTTGTGGTTGTGGTTGTGGTGGTGGTCTCATTCCCCGTTTCTCGGTTTTTCTTCGTTTGTGTTTGGTTTGATGTGGTGTCGGCTTTGTGTGTGTGTGTGTGTGTGTGTGTGTGTGTGTGTGTGTGTGTGTGTGTGTGTGTGTGTGTGTGTTTGTGTTTGTTTTCGTATACTTCGTTTCCATTTTCCTCCTTTCTGTCTCTCTCTTTCTCTTTTTCCTCGTCCTCCTCCACCTCCTCGTCTTCCTTCTCCTCTTGCCCCTCCTGCAACTTCCATTCAAGTATTTTCCTCCTCAGTAATTCTGTTCATTTTCTTATCTCGTGTTGTGTGTCTTCTATATCAATGTTATTTTGCCCATCACTATATTCTTTCTATCTCTCTCATTGAAGTTCCGAAGTAAACACCCTCAATTTTGTGGCTCTAATAATGAAATAAGATTATGACTCGATCCAGGCCTTCATTTGTTTACTCTCTGTTTACTTTCTGTTTCCCTTGTGTTGGTCCTTCAGGTAGCAATACGTGTGGTTGTGTGTGAGTGGTAGCAAACAGTAGTTCATTCGTCGTTACGTTATAAGAGAAACTAATAGAAAAACATACATTTTATGGGATTTGGTGCTGTGTTATTCTTTGCTGGTAGTCTCTCTTTACTGTGAGGGAATATGTGATTGTCTTCCGGATTAAGAAATAGAGTAATGAGTGAAAGTAATATGTAAATGGTCGAAGGGAGACAAAGATAAGTGCAATGTTGGAAAATTACCATGATATAAAACTGGTAATTGTAAGTATTTTTCTTTGTCTGGTAATGAAATAGAATAAGTATAGCTAATGAATATAGAGTTGAAAGAAGATGAGTGAGTTTAAAAAGATTTACTATAATGTGTAATACCCATAATAACAACTATATTTATGGCATGGTAATGAAGTAGAATAATAAGAGTTGCTAATGAATAAATGACCAAAAAGAAGAAGAAGGGTGTCTTTATGAGATTTGCCACAATGTTATTTTTGAAGTCTAGCTTATGATACTAAAACACTCTTTTGTGTCAGTTGAGTGTTGTATCATCACTTCCTATAATACCTAATATTTTCTCAGCTTTTTTTCTTTTTTTGATAGACAACGAATAGAATCAATACACAATCATTACATACAAATAGCAGATGAGAGAAAAATCTGTTACAAATTGCCCTCCGTTTTATTCTGAACTCTCCTTTCGTTTATGATATTTCAGATAATAGCATGTAATATTTTGCCATTTTTTGATAGGCCACAAAAGATAAGATTCATTTCTTACATAAAAATAATAAATGGAAGGGAAGTCAGTTGAAAATCGTCTGGTTTATTCGGTACTCGATCGTGAATATCAGAACAGGGACTGAGAGTGATGAGTTTCCTCCTTGCCCTCCTTTCCACAACCTCCACCTCATTCAGTCACTCATTGGCAAGGGGAGAGGATACATGGTCGCCCTTGTTGTTGTTCTTGTTTATATTGTTGTTGTTGTTATTGTTGGACGTATGGCCCGTTGTAAATAATGATATGCTAAGTCAGTGTGAGGCCACGGGTCGATAAGGAAAAGAAGGAAGAAGAGGAGGAGTGAAAGAAAGAGGACGAAGAGGAGAAGAAGAAAGAGAAGAGGCAAGATAGTTAGGGAGGGATAGATGTGAGGGGATGTTGCTGTCTCCCTCCACTGCTCCCCCTTCTCCTTTTCCTCCTCCTTTTCTTCTTCATCCTCCTCCTCTTTCTCCTCCCAAGCTGTCTAAACTGTCCCGTGGTGTACACACAGTCTGTCTTGTGCTCTATCAAGAAGACTATGATATACTTAAAGGGACACTCTTACATTATGCTACTTTATTCTCCTCCTCCTCCTCCTCCTCCTCCTTCTCCTTCTCCTTCTCCTCCTCCTCCTCCTCCTCCTCCTCCTCCTCCTCCTCCTATTGCTTTTCCTCCTGCTGCTGCTTCTGATGTCAATATTGTTTTCCTCTCCTTCTTCATCTCACTTTTATTTTATTTCTTTTTAACCAGTGAAATTCTATCATTCTTTCATGTCATATTCTTTCCCCCTCCTCCTCCTCCTCTTCTTCCTCCTTCTCCTCCTCCTCCTCCTCCTCCTCCACTTATTTATGTCCGCCGCCTTCAGTCTTACTTATCATGCGTTGTTTATTTAACCGACGTGAATACTCTGTGAATATTTGGTTATTCCTCCTCCTCCTCCTCCTCCTCCTCCTCCTCCTCCTCCTCCTCCTCCTTCTGCTCCTTCTTCTTCTCTGTTCTTCGTCGTCGCTCCCATCAACTTAAATCTGCATGAGAAATATAAAGAGAAAGATGAGAAGAACAAAAAGAAGGAAGAGCAGGAGGAGGAGGAGGAAGAGGAGGAGGAAGAAGGAGAAGAAGAAGAAGAAGAAGAAGAAGAAGAAGAAGAAGAAGAAGAAGAGGAAGAAGAAGAAGGAAGAGGAGGGGGAGGAATGCGAAGACAAGCACATCGAAGGCTTTTCCTCGCGACAAACACACACACACACACACACACACACACACACACACACACACACACACACACACATCTTTAAGTCTGTCCTTGGCAAAGTGTCTTCGGCGTCAAGGATAATAATCAGTATGCTCAGGAAGAGAAGAAAAGAGGAGAAGGAGGAGGAGGAGGAGGAGGAGGAGGAGGAGGAGGAGGAGGAGGAGGAGGAGGAGGAGGAGGAGGAGGTGTGGTAAGGAAAGCAAGACGAAAATAAAAATCAAATATATATATAGAAAGGTATGTTAACTTTGAATGAAGGAGATTGGAAAGAGACAGAGAGAATAAAAAAAAAAAGAGGATGAGTAGGAGAAGAAGAAGGAAGAGGAGGAGGAGGAGGAGGAGGAGGAAGAAGAGGAGGAAGAGGAGAAGCAGGGAGTGGAGATGTAAGGGAAATCGGACGAAAAGAAAAAAAGAAACGGATGAAGAATGAAAATATATTAAATGCATATCAAGGAGAAAAAAAAAAGAAATGAAGGAAAACAGAAGAAGAAGAGGAAAGTGGGAGAAGAGGAGAACGAAGAAAATAGAAGAAAACGAAGGAAAAAATAAAATGAATTAAACATAAGAAAAAAATATTAACAGAAGATTATGAAAGAGAAAATAAAAACCCAAGATTCGAATGATCTCTTCCTTCTTTCCCTTCCTTCCCTCCCACCTTTCTCCCTTCCCTATCCTTCCCTTTCCCTCTCCCCCCCTCCTGGCTGTCCGAGGTTAATCCCTGATGAGCCGTCAGTAATCCCAGGATTTTCTAGACACACTTTTTGATCTCTTGTTTCTCTTGTTATTGAGTCAAATTCCCTGCTGGTTCTCCTCCTCCTCCTCCTCCTCCTCCTCCTCCTCCTCCTCCTCCTCCTCCTCCTCCTCTTCCTCCTCGCTGTCGTCGTCTTTCTTCCCCTGTTCTTTTCCTCAATATTTCTTAGATGAATTTTGCATTGTTCTCTCTCTCTCTCTCTCTCTCTCTCTCTCTCTCTCTCTCTCTCTCTCTCTCTCTCTCTCTCTCTCTCTCTCTCTCTCTCTCTCTCTCTCTCTCTCTCTCTCTCTCTCTCTCTCTCTCTCTCTCTCTCTCTCTCCGCTTGATAAAGTAAATGCAAATAGTTTATTCAAGTGATGAGTGTGTGTGTGTGTGTGTGTGTGTGTGTGTGTGTGTGTGTGTGTAACGTACATTATCATGAATTTTAGTTATATTAGTGCTTTGGTATTTACTACTACTATTACTACTACTACTACTACTACTATTACAAAACTATTACTACTGCTTCTACTACTACTACTACTACTACTACTACTACTACTACTACTACTACTACTACTACTACTACTACTACTACTCTACTACTACTACTACTACTACTACTACTACTACTACTACTACTACTGCTACTTCTATTTCTTACTATTACTACTACTACTACTACTACTACTACTACATATGAGAATAACAAAAATAATAATAATAATAATAATAATAATAATAATAATAATAATAATAATAATAATAATAATAATAATAATAATATGCGGCAGCGAGTCATTGTAAAGCCACAGTAAAGTAAGAGACTGGATGAGATAAGTTCATAAAGAGAGTCCACACTTCTATCTTTACACTTTACTGAGTTGAACATTCCTAGGCAGCCTTTTGCGTCCCCTGTGTGTGTGTGTGTGTGTGTGTGTGTGTGTGTGTGTGTGTGTGTGTGTGTGTGTGTGTGTGTCCTCGATGGTAAAGTAACAGCGGCGGCGCGAGGACGAGAGGCACACAACCCATTGGCTCAGTAAGTCAGGCTTATCCAAAAACTGATGTGCAAGATATACACCCTTAACTTGCACGCCCCTTGTGGCTCAGGAGGAACAGGAGGAGGAGGAGGAGGAGGAGGAGGAGGAGGAGGAGAGGGAGGAGGAGAAGACGAAGAAAAAGAGGCAGTAAGGAAAGAGGAGGAGACCCGATTATATTATTATTTTATTAATTTTTGAAAGATTTCTTTATCATTTTCATTTATTTATTTTATTTATACATTTATTTATTCTATTTTCTTGCTGGCATCCATTTCAGCAGGACGACAAGGAAGCGATGTCTGAGCCTCGCGTGGGCGAGGACGAGGAGCAGCCGCCCTCGTCCCCCACACGTCCGTCCCGCGACACTCGGCTCAGTGAAGTCAGGGATTTTATATGATTTAGTGACCGTAAAGATGTTATCCGACTATCAATAAATAGCGGTGATTCATGGCCGCGGTATATGGCCATGGCGAATATGGAGAAGGCGAGGGGCAGGCGAGGGGCATGGCTGCAGACAGCTATGCCCGATTCATGCTCCAGCGTAGCGTCCCTCGCCCTTCCCGTCCCTCGCCACCCACGCCACTTGGGTCTCGCTCTGAATCTCGCTCCGCCCACCGCCCGAGACTCGAGACCTGAGCTGCCCCGGCGAGACCAACGGTGGAAGGGCTGGCGGCGTCTCGGTTTATCAGGTCCGCAGTGGCGCTAAAGTCGGGTTGCGAGAAGGGCGCGTCCGTGTATCGAGGTTGAGTCGTATTTATGGGGCTGCGGATGGGAAGATGGTGGAGCGATAAGGCCACAGTAGTGTTGTCATGTAGAGGAGGTGCTAATATTTCATGTTTGTGTGTGTAGCCGCCTGATCAGCCACTTCTATCACGGGCCCCTCGCTGCGCCGCGCCACGCTCGCCGCCACGCAAACCTTCCCGTAAGCTTCGTCCGCCTTGCATTCTCGCGTCGCCCCTCTCTGTGTCCTCCTCCTTCCCTCCCTTCTCCTGCAATTACCCCAAACGCTCACCTAACCTTACATTTTATGAATAGAAAGGTCCCACAAGTCCCATACGTTGGTGTGCCTCGTGTAGAGGTCGGTGGAGGCGGCCTGGGCTGGTTGTGTGTGAGCGGTCGTGTGTGGAAGAGGCGAAGTGGAAGGAGACGGGAGTAAAATTCTGCCTCTCTGCATGGCGTCCTGAACATAAATAACCGAGGTGGTGGTATCTGCTCCTGATCGCCGCCACTCCCGGCATGGGCTCTCTCCTCTCCCTCCCCCTTCTCGCTCTCTCCACGTCGGCTCTGACAAGGCGCTACCTATACTGGGCTTTCAATCACGGCGCCGCCCAGGTCAGCCCACTGCGCCCCCGCCACCAGTGCCCCAGGCCGGCTGCACCCCAGTCCCGCCGGCCACTGCCTTCTCAAGCAAGTCCTCTCTGTCTACGCCAAAATTATGCTGCCGGGGAATGGTTTGGGGAGGACACGTGATGGTGCGGTGATGTCCCGGGGTTGCCACACGGACTCTGGCCTGACGACACCACCTCCACCAGTAAGGCGGCATGTAACTCGACCTCCACAGACGTATAGCCAACGCGGTATATAAAGTTTCAGCCACATTTTCACCACAGAAGCGTCAATTGTCCGACCCTCACGACCGGAAAGTTTTGGAGACGTGTCCGAAAGCGTGCGAGGCAGCGTGGTGAGGCAGAGGTGTGAGTGGCTGTCAGTCTGGGATGCCGAGCCGGGCGGGGGGTCCACGGGCGGCACAAGTCACCGCCCCGACCTGCACAAGCACCACCTCTCCGCCGCCACTGCCGTCCCTCGCCCTCCCCTCGGTGCTTACGCCTCGACTATCGCAAGGGGAAGGTGTCTTCATGTTAACTATGCGACCTGCATCCTGCCAGCAGATCGCTGGTCACGACAGGTGTTGCAGCGCGGCACAGATCTGCTAAGCGGGGCCAAGCCTCCAGAGTCGAGCAGGCTAATAGTCGTTTGATTGGATCTTAATTTCGGCGCGGGCAGTACCGGGCGTCCCCAAAGTGTCCACTAAATATCCATAACCTGCAGGCCGCGGGGACAAGCGCTGCATCTGCCGCCGATTGGAATCTGGCGTGGGTGTTATTGGTGATCAATGGACCTGTTTCCCCGCCCATTAGGTTCAGGACGCGCCATAAATTGTTGCGCTGCGCCTCTCCGCTGGGACTCGCAAGATTCTTCTCTGCAGTGCTGCTCGCCACTGCTGGTAAATCATACTGCAGTTCCACCTCGCGCAGAAAACGAGCAACCGCACTGAGCATTGCACGCAGGCGTGACGGTGATTTTATGTACATTTTATCAGTGTTGAATATTTTTTTCCAGCGGTTGTCGAGCAGCCGTGACCTGCGGCTTGTCTTCGTCCACAGTACTCGTCTTTAATTTAAATTATGACGCCCCTCTCTCCTGCCCGTCCTCCGTGGGTGTCATTGTGGACGAAGTAATGATAGAGGTAATGGCTGAGGTCGGGAATCAGATTAGCGTATAAGGGAGGGTAGAGGCGAGAGTCAGTCGGGTCCGCGGCCGGGTGGCGGGGGGTCGGCCATATTGTGCCCCCGAGCGGCGCATGCGCGGCGGGGGGTCGGCGTCCCGCTGTTCTGAGCCACAAACGCCAGAAAAGCGCGCGAAACCCCGCTGCTAGTGTGCCTTTTTCCTGGGCTCCGACTCCGGGTGTCAAATGCGCAACAAGGAGACGATATAGTGCGGCGACAGAGTGTCGCGCGCGGCAACCCTCGCTGAGCACGACCTGTGCCTCCCGCAGGCCGACAACGCCCGGCTGGGCGAGGGTCTCCGCGCACATCTCCAGATCGTTATCAAGTCCGGCGTTGAAATCACCGGCGGAGCTGCTGGCGGCCTGGCGGTGGCCGCGCCGCCCTGGCAGGCTGGGAGCGGCGCGGCGGCCCGGCAGCCAGTGTTCTGCCGGGCATGTTTATTCGACGCGACCGGTGTTGCCTCCGTGAAATGGCCACGACTAGGCAGCCGGAGCCAAGCCGAGCCCTCAGTGACATCTTTTACTGCCTCGTAAAGCCCACAGGGGCGCCACGCTCCCCGCACCACCGCCGCCCAGCCTCCCTGGCCACCCCGCCGCCTCCTGCTGGCCTCACGCACCGGGAGGCCGCGCTGCCGCCTGCATGTTGATGTGAATAATGAGTATGTTCAGCGCTTGTTATGTATGTGTCGCTCTTTTTTTTTTTTTTTTTTCTTTTTCCTTCTTATTTTTTGGCCATTGTCCGCTCGGGGAGAAAACGTAAGATCTGTTTTCTCCTTTCTTGACCGGCCGTTGCCGCCGTGCACCTCGCCGGGATAGGCAGTGCTCATCGAAAACAGCAATAAAGGCGTGAAGGAATTTTTTTCTTATAGCATTTTGAAAGAAGACAGTCTAGAAAACACTGCACGTTCCTGGGCAGTTTATTTGTGTGACCCGAGATAAACATTTGAGGCTTGACTTCACTGACATACTGGCCAGAAAAAAAAAAGGTTGATTTGTAAATAAGAAGAAAAGACAGCATCTAACCCACGCCGGATCCTTCCATTCAACTTTGCTTTTCCTGTCCACACTGAAACATCCATTTCCCTCTCTACCTATCCACTCCTCTTTAATTTCCATTTATCCACCTATTCCTCCATTATATACTTCCTTTTCCATTAGCATTATATTGTTGACTTTATTCTGTTTTGTTCTTTCTCTTCCTGTTCATAAACATATCCATCTGTCATTCTTTTTTCTTTCAGCATCCATATTTTTTTCCACTCATACCTCACTTCCGTTCTTTTCCCTTTGCAATCTATCTCCCCTTCTAATGTCAGTTGCTATTATATTCTTTCTTGTTCTGCATCGTTCATATTTTCTATTCGTATTCGACAAGTTGGAGGAGAGAGAGAGAGAGAGAGAGAGAGAGAGAGAGAGAGAGAGAGAGAGAGAGAGAGAGAGAGAGATTTTGTAATTCGCCCATAATATTATGATTATAACTATTACCCTTTTCTTTTCTTCTTCTTCTTCTTCTTCTTCTTCTTCTTCTTCTTCTTCTTTTCTTTCTTCTTCTTGTTTTTTGTGTTTGGTTTGAACTGCATGTAATAATAAATAGTTAACTGGAAAAAACAAAAAAATGTTAATAACAATGATAATAATACAAACAAGAAGAAAACGCGAAGAAAAAGAAGAAGAAAAAGATAAGAATAAGAAAACGAAGAACAACAACAACAATAAAAAACAACAACCCTTAACAACATCTACTACTACTACTACTACTACTACCACCACCACCACGACACCACCACCACCAACGACACCAACAACAACAATTCATACAAGAAGTGGCGTTCCAGGAAAGTTGGTGGACTGACTCGTATGGGTGGTCTCATTACACGCCCATCCTCACGGCCATCCACGTCAGCCGTACATCCCTTCATCGTAGTGGCTCTTATCTAAATATAGGTCTGTAATGGGCGAGCTGGAGGCGGTGGGGGCAGAGCATGGCGGACAGGGAGAGAAATAGGTGGGTAGATGAGATAGGGAATTTTGCGAGGCCGTCCTGAAATAAAGTAGATGACAAAGAAAACGAAAGAAACAGAGAAAAGAAAATGGGAAAGAAATTAATGTTGTCGTTTCAGTTTTCGAGTGGTGATTTGGTTGATGATGATGATGGTGGTGGTGGTGATGAAGATGATGGACAAGTTAAATACGTCTTTCAAAATTCACTATCCAAAGAGAAAAGAAAACGGTGAAGAATTGAATGTTCTCTTTTTAGTTTCCAGGTGGTGATTTGGTTGATGATGATGAAGATGATGGTGGGGGTGGTGGCGGTAGTGGTGGTGGTGGTGGTGGTGGTGATGTTGAAATAGTTAGATACGTGTCTTTTAAAACCACTATTACAAAAAAAGAAAGGGAATTAATGGATGTTCATGTTTTAGTTATGCAGTTGTGTTAATTTGTTTGGTGATGGTGATGATGATGATGATAGTGATGATGAACTATTTAATATTTCTTTCAAAATCACTCTCCACAATAAAATGAAATATAGAATAAAGGTTCATGTTTTAATTTTGAAGTGGTGTTAATTTGGTTAATGATGATGACGACGAATACGATGAAGAAAATGATAAACAAATAAAATACTCCTCTCAAAACCACTGTTGGAAGAGAAAAACTAAAAAAAAACGAAGGTTCACGTTTTACTTCTGTAGCGGTGTTGATTTACTTGACGATGATGACGGTGGTGGTGGCGATGATGATGTTGGTCTAGCTAAGTACATGTCTTTCAAAATTACTATCTTTCATTTCTTGGTTTCGTGCATCACAACAAAGGAGAGTGATTGTGTGGCATTATTATCCTGTCATTAGAGTAATTTCAGCAATCCTGTATCATTAACAATCCTGTCCAAACATAAATTAAAAAGAAAAAGAAAAAGGCGGAGATTCATCCACAAATAGATTGGTAGATGACTGTAATAACGCAGGTAATTATGTCGTTAGCGCCGAGTCAATTAGGAAGCTTAAAGGAAGATTAGACACTTGTTCTGCTAGTGATGATAGGTGGAGGTAGTTTAGTATGCTGACCACGGTGACTGCCACGTGTCTGTTCGCTTGTTGCACCTTTCCTTTTTTTTATTTTTATTTTTTTTTTATTCTGGTGATGTTACTCTTTTTCTTATCTAATGGTATTGTTTTGCTTCATCTCTTGTCCTGTGTTATTGTTGCTCTTTTTCTTATCTAATGTTCTTGTTTTGCTTCATCTCTTATCCTGTGTTATTGCTCCAAACCCACTTATTATTTTTTTTTCTTATTCTATTGGTCTTTTTCCTCATTTGATTTTAGTGTGTGTTGCATTTCCTTAATTCATGTTATTACTTTATTATTTTTTCGCTCATTGTCCTTTTTTCCCTACAGCATTTTTCCTTATTTCCATATATTTTCCCTTATTGTCTTTCTTTTCAATGCGCATTTCCTTGTTTCATGTGACTCTTAAATACCTCCAAACGTGACATGGCAATTGACCAGTAAGCCGCTCACTTCACTCCTGCATAATGACAATACACACTTCATATTAGGAGCGTGTTCAGCCAGCCAGCCCTATCGCCCCTGCATTCCTGCGCCACACACGTTCTTCCGCAAACAATGACACAATCAAAGGCACGCGTATCCCCGTTTTCTTCCTCCATAAACTTTTGATTGACTCCAAAAAAAAATGTGGGTAAATTTTGTGTGTGTTGGGTGTGATATGTATCGTGAATGATGTCCTTGTATTCTCTCTCTCTCTCTCTCTCTCTCTCTCTCTCTCTCTCTCTCACTCATGTCTTTTTTTCCCTCCAAAGAATTACAGCGTGACGGTTTTTCTTCAGCGGAGTAAACGATCGTGGAGTAACTCAATTATGGCTCAATTCTCCTTTTTGGCTGTGCTTTTCTATTCTTTTCCTTTCAGAGGGAAGACTTTGGAATTTCAGGAAAGTTTGCCACTAAAAAAGTAAAAATAATTCTTTGTGTTCCGTATATGAGATGTATGTGTAATGTTCTCTATCTCTTTTTTCATCTCTTTACTTATATTTTTTGTTTATCTCATCTCCTGTTTCATTCTCTAGTGGCTCATATTTTTTTTCTTATTTCTAACCTCCTTGTTTACCTTTCTCTCCTCTTCTCTTCATCTCATCTCTCTCTTTTCCTTGTCTTTCTTCATCGTCATCTCTCACATACTCTTACCTTCAGACCTACCTTGTATAACAGTCACTTACTCTTAGTCTTCTTTCTCTCCTCTTTCACTTTCTCACTCTCCTCCCATCTTATATATCATTTGTAATCACAGTTTTACATGTTATTATTGTAAGCTGTTGTCAATGAAATATGTATCTATCTAACTATCTATCTATCTATTTATCTAACTATCTGTCTGTCTATCTATTTATCTATCTGTCTATCTATCTGTTTGCCTGTCTATCTATCTTCCCTCTCTCCACTTCAGGGACAAGACCAAGGCAAAGAGCAACTCCCTTTAACATCACTCTGGAATCTCTATTTTCCCTTAAAGTCTCTTCCACGTGGGTCTTTCTAGGGCGCCGAGAGACAAAGCGTGAACAGACCCTATGCCTCTCACCCCCCCCCCCTTTCAGCCCACTCAGTCCCCTAACCCCTCCACTCCCCTTCTCCGATCCCTCCACCCCGTCCCGCCGCCCGCCACCCCTCTGCCCCACGCGGAAAATCAAATTAGAATTAGTGGATCCAGTTTGCTAGGGTGAGGGAGGGTGAGGGAGTGGTGTTGGTGGGGTGAGGGAGGCATATTGATCTCGTGCCACCGGTTGAGGGAGGTGGGCTCTCTCTCTCTCTCTCTCTCTCTCTCTCTCTCTCTCTCTCTCTCTCTCGCTCTCTCTCTCTCTCTCTCTCTCTCTCTCTCTCTCGTTCTGGCTTAGCTCATATTTACAAAAGCTCTATGAGAAAAGAAGAAAAGATTAGAAATAATGAAATAAAAGGGAAAGAAAATTAGAGAAAAGCATTGTGAATATCAGCTCTCTCTCTCTCTCTCTCTCTCTCTCTCTCTCTCTCTCTCTCTCTCTCTCTCTCTCTCTCTCCCACCCTCACAAATGCACTCCATAACACTTTTTTTTTTTCCATACCATTCCACACAATATTTTCCCACGTGACGCCTCGCCTCGTATTACTCGCGCCACTCTCTTTAATTCACGTGACGGTCACCTCTGCTCATCTCACTACACCTATTGTCACGCCACTCCCTTCCCTTTCCTTCCCTTCCCATCCCTTCCCCTCTCGTCACATTATTTCGTTCACTGTCACGTTCGCTTCATCAATTATCATGTTGGCCTGTATCTCTGATTTTCCTCTTGAATTGCTCCCCTCTTTCGGAAAGGAGGAAGAGGAACAGGAGGAGGAGGAGGAGGAAGAGAAGGAGGAAGAGGACGATGACGACGAGGATTATTGATAAGTAATGAAGATGAATATGAAGAAGGGAAAGCAAGGTTGAATTAGAACTAAGAGGCCGAGCTAAAAGGACGAGGAACAGGAGAAGAAAGAGGAGATCATATGTATTAGAGGAATTGTAGCTAAGTAAAGGGATTCATGTGTAGGAAGAGAAGGAAAAGTAAGAATGGATAATAACTAGGAGGAAGAACCAAGAGGAGGAGGAGGAGGAGGAGGAAGAAGAAAAGAAGAAGAAGAAGAGAGAGAGAGAGAGAGAGAGAGGAGGAGGAGGAGTAGAGAAAGAGAAACTAGAGAAAGAATTAATATCTTCAATATATACATTGCAAATTGAAATGAAGTGATGTTGATTAGTAAATGAATACATAAATAAGAACGCAAAAGAGGAAGAGAAGGAGAAGCAAGACGATAAAAAAAGAGAAGTTAAAGAGGAGGAATAGAAATTAAGAACAAAAAAAAAAAAAGTAAGATTGATAAACGACGAGAGAGAGAGAGAGAGAGAGAGAGGTGTAGCAAGGGGGGAGAAGAGTAATAAGTATGATGGAGGGCCACAGCGGGGTCACGGAGGTGTTAATTAATACAGTGACGCCAGGTGCCTATTATCAGCCCCCACCTGTCAGGCACCCCGCCACCTTACCTGCCGCCGCCACCACCTCCACCTGTACTCCACGTTACTACACCCCACTGCCTGTCGCCCTCACCACCAGCGCCACCACCACTTCCACCTGTCCTCCACGTTACTACACACTACTACTCGCACAGGGACAGCTGGGAAATCGATACCCAAAGCGGATCACGAGCGATGTTCCAGGTGGCTGCGTCCCGGCCCTGCATCCACCAGAGCTGTGAGGAAATACTCGCGGTGTATTAGTAGATATTAAATCAATGAGGAAAGCTTAAACATGACTTATAGATGGTGATAACAGCGAGCATGTGGCGACGGTGGTGGTGATGATGATGATGATAGAGGGTACGGCCTGTAGTTGATGGTGTGGTGGTGGTGCTTATGGTGGTGGTGGTGTTGGCGGCAGTGGGAGGTTACATGACAGTGTCATGAATGATAGGAATTTTGGTTCTTAATGATGTCAGAGGTTCTTTCTTGATGCATGTGAGAGTGTCCCGATGAGGGCACAGGGTTCTCCTTGTTACGGCATGAGGCGTCACTCCATTCGTGTTGTTCATAGCTGCTCGCTAATACTATGCAGGAAATGTAATCCCAGTGTGTGGGCGGCGTGTAGGACTTGCTGCCCCACCGCCACGCCAGCAGCAGTGCGGCGCTGCACGCAAAGGCTTGGTGGCCGAAGCTCAGTATGCAGATGTGTCTTCCCGCTCCTCCCGAGGCGCGGGAAGACAATGTGCGGGTGATTATTAGTGTAATAAGCGCTGTAGGACGCACTCAGCTCTTCATGTGTCACTGCCCGGGGAGCGACGCCACTCGGCAGGTCACAGGAGGGGCCCGGCGGGAGGTTCTCCAGGCGAAGGTGACGCGCCTGGGTGCTTGGGGCCTGCACGACGCCGCGGTGACGGGAGCAGCTTTGTTTCGGTGTTGTGGGCACGGAGACTAACTTTTGAAAATCACTTCTGTGAATATTTAACAAGGAGAACTGCCATGTTTTTGATTGGTGTTAGTTTGTCCTTCCTTGTGGGGTGAGGGTCACGGGGTTTGCTTTTGTTACCATGTTTTGTCACCATTGTGTTTTTATTTCCTTTACCCAATATCATCCTTCCCTTTTTCCATCTCTAAAGTTAGCACCTCTTTCCTCTTTGACTGCCTCTTTCCTTTCCTTCTTCCCTTTTTCCGTTTTTTACATACTCCTGTTTCCCTTCTTCTCTCCCTCGAGTACTGAGTCCCTGTTCCCCACAGCGAGAGCGGGTGTCGCCTTCCCGCGGGGACAGCGTGGGCCTGTCGGTGGTGGCGTCACAGGGCTGCGGCGAGGTGTGCCAGGGGTGCCGGGACGTGATCGCCGACCGCTTCCTGCTGCGAGTCAACTCCCGCTCGTGGCACCAGACGTGCCTGCGGTGCTGCGTGTGCCAGCTGGCCCTCGACCGCCAGCCCTCCTGCTTCATCAGGGAGCACAACGTGTACTGCAAAACAGACTACACCAGGTGAGTCCAGGCGAGATTTGGGAGTCAGGAAGGGTCAGGGAGAGTGTTAGTACTGAGACAGAGGGACGAAAAAAGGAAACATTGGAAAGGAGGAAGTGTTAGTAAGTAAAAGAATGGTCGAAGGAGAGAGAGTGTTATCATATGATGAAGGAGCAATGAGAGAAGAGCGATGAGAGATGAAAGAGTGCAATGATCAATGATCGAGTGATAAGGAAGGTAAGGATGCTCCAGGGATGGAGATGTTGATAGGAGGAGGATTGCTGATGGGAGAAAGGTAGGAAGGAGTGAAGCAGGTGATGAGGTGAAGGAGAGGGAATACAAGAGGGAAGGATGCGGACAGAAGATACGTGGGAGAAGCACTGATGAAAGGAGAGTAGGAAGGAGTGAAGCAAGGTGATGAGGAACTGTGAAGAAGAGTAATAAGAGAAGAGTAGCAGGGAGTGAGCAGGCGAGGTGGGGAGTACATAAGGGAGTGGTAAGAAAGTGGTAATGCTGAGAGGAGTGGTGGGTAGTCAGAGCTCCTTGACGAGGCTCAGCAGGTGACTGGTGCT
>NC_059277.1:2460000-2497500 GCF_017591435.1 Portunus trituberculatus
ACCTTGTCCCTCTTATCTCTATTCTTTTGTGTTTCTTAATCCCTATTTCTTTTTTCTTTACTTATCATTTGTTCTTTATTTCTTCATCTTTTCCTTTCTTCTTCCATTCTTTGCATTTATTTATTTCATTTTTCTATTTTATTCTTTGTTGTGGTTCTTCATTATTTTTTTCACTAATACCGTTATTTGGAATTCTTTTTTCTTCTTTTTCTTTTTTCCGTTTGTTTCATCTTATTTTTTTTTTCCGTTTGTTTTATCTCTTTTATCTTGTTTGCGCATCGAGTTCCTGTTTTTGTCTGGTCAGTCTCCATTTTCCATCACTTTTTTCCTCCTTATCTCTGTTATCTCGTCACCTCACCTCTGTGTGTTGTCATTTCAGACGCGTAACATTTCCTCTTCTTCCTCTGTCTTCCTGTCTTTTATCACCTTATCTATCATCCCTTCTATATCTGTTTCACCCACCTCCGTCCATCCAACCCTCCCGCTCTTGTCAGCCCATCTATCTACTTGTCTATCTAATCAAACACCTTTCTCTCTGATCTTCATTCACTCCCACTAGTCCTCCCTCCCTCTCCCTCTCCTTCCCTTTCACCTCCCTTCCCCTTTCTCTCTCTCTCTCTCTCTCTCTCTCTCTCTCTCTCTCTCTCTCTCTCTCTCTCTCTCTCTCTCTCTCTTTCTCGCGTGTTCATTCGATTATGTGAGTGAAAAAGAAGAGAAAGAGAAGAAGGAGGAGGAGGAAAAGGAAAAGCATTTGATTCTTCCGATAGAGAGGAGGAAAGAAGACAATGAAGGCAAGGGGAAGGAGAAGGAGAAGGAGGAGGAGGGAAAGGAGTAGAGAAAGAAAGAAATGGAGATAAAAGAAAGAACAGGAGGAAAAGGAGAGAAGTAGCTTGCGTGTACTTTTGATACGGAGTAGAAAGAAAAAAGAGAAGGAGGAGGAGAAGGAGGAGGAGGAGGAGAGAAGAAGAAGGAGAGTGACAGTTCTAGGGTGGCTGAGACGTCGGTCAATATATCACACAGGATTGCCAACTTTCCCGCTTGGTTTGTTTACGTTTCTCAGTAACTTCCTTCCTCTCTCTCTTCCTCTCCTCTTCTTCACCTCGTCCTTTCCTCCTTCCTTCTTCCTTCCTTCCTTCCTTCCTTCCTTCTCTTTTCTCCTTAATCGCATTGAATTACTGTTTTTCTCCTCGTAATTTTTTTCTAAGTATGTCATTTTCGTGGAATTCATTTTCTTTTATGGTGACTGCTATATATTTTTTTCTTTTGATTTTCCTTATTTTT
The DNA here is from genome assembly GCF_017591435.1 of Portunus trituberculatus. Classification (NCBI taxonomy): domain Eukaryota; kingdom Metazoa; phylum Arthropoda; class Malacostraca; order Decapoda; family Portunidae; genus Portunus; species Portunus trituberculatus. The sequence continues at coordinate 2,461,282 of NC_059277.1, forward strand.
ATTTTACTTAAAGAGGAATTTTACATTTTTATGAATACGCATTTATTTACAGAGATTCGTCATGTGTGTGTGTGTGTGTGTGTGTGTGTGTGTGTGTGTGTGTGTGTGTGTGTGTGTGTGTGACTAGTAAAATCAATACAGGAAAGAACCCGATTTATTTGAGATGAAAATTACTTGCCAACCCACCTACCTATCTACCTACCTACTTCCACACACACACACAGACACACACACACACACACACACACACACACACACACACACACACACACACACACACACACACACACACACACACACACACACACACACACACACCAACGCAGTGAAATATGAAGCACGCCAAGAAAATGCGACAATTTCTCAGTTGGGTCGCCGTTGCCTAATCCGACAGGTGGCAGACAGAACAGAGAGGGCCAAACTTGCCCCGTCACCCTCGCCCGCTCGTCCTAAAGAGTTGAAACTGCCGCCTCCGCCCCTCGCATACTCCCCCTTAGGAACCCCCGGCGCAAGACCCGCTCTCCCCTGGCCTGAAAATCGAAGAGGAGGTTATTGGTTTTGTGATCCGCGTGGAGAACGATGAATCAAACAAACAATCGTAGCTCGTAAGTTGGCAGGAACCATGAATCATATGCCAATGCTCTTGCTCTACCGTCGCCTGCCTCTTCTACCTCTCCTCTACCTCTTCTCTACCTTTTCTTTGTCTCTTCTTCCTTTTTTTCCTACGTCCTTTATCTTCCAGTCTATATTCTCTTCTTTTTTTATTTTGTGTTTTTTTTTCTTTTCTGGCTTACTTTTTCGATTTCTTATAACTTTTCTTCTTTTTTGTTTTCCATTTATATTTTTTTCTATTTATCTACTCATATTATTTTCTCCTCTTATTTGCTTTTCCTGTCTCCAGTAACTTTTCTTCTACATCCTTTATTGTTCCTCTTGTTTTCTTTATTGTTTTATTTCTCTGTTTCTATTGGTTTCCTCTTCTCATCTATTTCTTTTCTATTTCCTTCACTTTTTTACTTTCTTTTCTACTTCTTCTATCTTTTTTTATAGCAATTACCTTTTCTTCCAATACTTTTACTTATTTTTACTTTCTATTCTGTCTCCTCCGACTTTTATTCCACATTCTTTTATTTTCTTCTATTTCTTTCACTTCTATATAGCTTTCTTCTGTCTCCTCTATACTCTCCTTAATTTTCCTCTATTTCTTCTACCTTCTTTATCTTCTTTGCTTTCTTTTTCTGTCTCCTCTACTCGTATTTTTTCCGTCTCTATCTTTTCTTTACTCACTCTTCTGTTATCTCCTTTCCTGTTTCATCTACCTTCTTCTCTTCTGCATCCTTTATATTTCATTCTGTCATTTCTGCATTTCTTCGTCTTCTTTTATTCCTAATTTTTCAATACCTACTTATTTATCATTATGGTTGCTATTTCTGTTATTATTGTTGCCATAATTTGCTGTTCTCTTTTCTACTTCCTTCTTTTCTACGATCCTTCTTCCTTCTCCAGCTTTACATTTTATCTGTCTACCATTACTTTATTTACCTTTATTTTCTCCCTGTACTCTTTTTTATTACTGTTTTTATTACTATTATTATTTTATCATTAGTACCATCATTAATAACGAGTTGAAATTTTAACCCTAGGAGTCTTCAGCATATCTCTTGTTAGTGGCTGTTGTTATAGTATTGTTGTTCAGGTTGTAGTGGTGTTGGTGGTGGTAATTATGACAGTTATAGACTAATCAGCGACGATTCATGAATTGGTGAGAGTGTAATGCGTTTTGTTGTGTGTGTGTGTGTGTGTGCGTGTGCGTGTCCGTGTGTGTGAGCGAGCGCGGCCATGCATGCGGGAGAAGTCACGAGCACACACAGGCATATGAGACTTTGAAGAGGAGGAGGAGGAGAAAGAAGAAGAAAAAGAAGAAGAAGAAGAAGAAGAGGAAAAAGAAGAAGAAGAAAGAGGAGGAGAAGGAGGAGGAGGATCGTGTTCTAATCACCGTCACATCGCCGCCGAGTCACCGTCGTCCTGTCCGCTTAAACCTAACGAAGTGAAATATTATCCCGGACCGCGCCTGACCCGACGAGGCCCTTGCGCGGCGCCTTTGCTCTCCACTACTCCATCAGGCGCTTGTTTAGGGACACCGCTGACAATAAGGGCGTGAGAGGCGGCCAGCGGTGAGCCCTTGAGTGTAGCTTCGAGTGAGAAGAAGTGAGACCATTATAAAGTTGAGAGCCTTCTTCAGGAGTGAGTAAAAGAGAGTTCAGGAGTGAGTGGGTGTGGTAAGGTGCGTTAGGTGAGTAATTAAGGTACTCAGGTGCTAAGGGTTAAAGTGAAAGGTAATTGGGTGCTGAGTGCGAGGTGTAGGAGTGTTAGTTTGAGGTGAGTGAGGGTGTTACAGGTGTGTTTAGGTGTACTGCGAGTAGTTAACGTGCTAAGGTGTCATGTGTGGAAGTGAGAGGTAGTTAAGAGTGGATTCTGAGCTTTAAGAGTGTTAGTTTAAGATGAGTGAATGTGTTAAGGTGTGTTAAGGTATGTTTAGGTGAGTAATTAGTGTGTTTAGGTGGTTCAGTTTAGAGTAATTAGCTTGACCTAGAATTGATGCTAAGAATGTTAAGATTAGTTTTTAGAATCTATGCTTTTCTTTTATTTTTCTCTAATTGTTCTGTGTTTTGATTCCTTTTACTCGTTTTAATAATTTTGTGTTATTTATTTTCTTAGGATTTCTAGATTATGTGATTTTTAAAGAAACTGTCAGTGCCATTTTTAAGAAGTTCTATTTCAATTTGTTATTTCTGTGGTTTTCTTTCTTTCTTTTTTTTTTTTTTTGTCAAGTTTCTACTACTTACTGTTTATCGTTTAGTCTCTGTTATTCATTCTTTTCTTCCTTTTGTATTTTGTTTTGACATTTTTTTTTAGGGTTTGTTTAAGTTTCTTCTCTTACATCTAATATCGTTTGGTTTAGTTCATTCTTCTATTCTTTGATTACTTTCATTTCCTCTTTTTTTCCCCTCTTGTTTGTGCGTCGTGTTGCTTTATCTCGAGTCATGATGATGCGAGTGTCATTTTTTTCTTTCTTTCTCTCTTCTATCTTTTTTCTTTACCCGGAGGTATCAATGAAGCAAGTATTGTCCTCCGCCTGCATCTATTGTCTCCTGATTATTTGAGCCTTGTAACACACACACACACACACACACACACACACACACACAGAGAGAGAGAGAGAGAGAGAGAGAGGTAAATTTTCATTTTTATTATTATTTATCTATTTCTTATTGGAGTATTTATTCTCTAACTCAATGATCTTTGATTAATTCAGGGATTTTTCTATTCATTTTATCTCTCTCTCTCTCTCTCTCTCTCTCTCTCTCTCTTAGATTCCATGTTTAGAATTAAGTTTCTTTCTCTTCATTTCGAGTATTTCCTCTCACCTTCCCATAACTCCCCTTCTCTACTCACCCTCTACCCAGCATCTACTCTTATCCCTCCAGCCCATCACCTCGACGCCCTCCCTCCCTCCCTCCCCAATCACTATGACCCCACCTATCCCTCCCCCTCTCACCTTGACCCCCTCCCCACCTACTCACTGCAGGACAACATCCCCCGGGTAATAAAATGGCTGTCAGTTTTGAGTGTCAGAAACATCCAGGTTACACACACACACACACACACACACACACACACACACACACACACACACACTCTCTCTCTCTCTCTCTCTCTCTCTTCTAATTAGCATGCTTTCCTTATAAAATAGACGTTTTCTTACTTTTATTTTGGTGTGTTACGTTTTTGTGTTATATATTTGTGTTTGTTGTACTTTCTTTTGTATAAACGAAGTGTGTTTTGTCCGTCTTTGTTGTGTTGCATTAGTGATGTGACGTGGAAAGGAAAGGAAAACTTGAGATTAGTTAATACGATTTTCATAATTTTTTTTCTTGGAGCTGAAATAAAGATTAGATACACAAAAGTAAATAAGTAAATGAATAGACAAGGAAATAAGTGAATGCAGCTAAATGAAATGCAGGTAAAAATTGATAATGGTAGAACTAATAATGGTGATAACTACTGCTGTTAATCTACTACTGATACTACTACTTCTACTACTACTAACACTATCACAACCACCACTACTACTACTACTACTGCTACTACCACTACCACTACCACTACCACTACCACTACCATTACTAACTGCAACAACTCCACCACTACCACCACCACCACCACCACCACCAGCAACAACAACAACAACAACAAACAAAATCAGACTAACTACACCTAATAAAAAGAAAAGGAAAACGAATAACAAGTAAATAGGAAAACGAACAAATCTAAGTCAAGGAAGGTGTGCAGCGCTGGCCCATTCGTTGTGAAAGAATAAACTCTGCCGCGATAATTGTCAAAAGTGATTGATTTACTGAGCTGCAAGGGAGTTGGTAGTGCCTCGAGGAACAAACCCGGTCACTCATCATTCTTTCCTTCACTTATATCATAGCGAGAGGCGCGCGAGGAATGAGTAATGGGGTAGAAAGAATTGCACTGATGGGAGAAAGAGAGAGAGAGAGAGAGAGAGAGAGAGAGAGAGAGAGAGAGAGAGAGAGAGAGAGAGAGAGAGAGAGAGAGAGAGAGAGACAAACAAAGACAAAGACAGACAGATAGACAGACAGACAGACAGAAAGACAAACAAAGACAGAATGAAAGACAGACAGACAGACAGACAGACAGACAGACAGACAGACAAAGACAGAAAGACAGAAAGACAGAAAGACAGAGAGAGAGAGAGAGAGAGAGAGAGAGAGAGAAAGAGAAAGTTGATTTATGAATACGAAAGATTAAAATAAATAGAAAAAATAAACATGATTCAAGAGGTCTACTAATTCATTTTTTTCCCTTCCTTTAACTTTAATTGCTTTAAGAGAAGAGTGTTAGAATGTTTTTTTTTTATTTAATCTTATCTATTAATCTTTTTAAGCAACTTAGAACTATAATTTTGCTTTTTTCTCTTTCTAAATTACTTTTTTTCTATTTTTCACCTCTTTTTTTTACTTAAACTGTGTCGAAAGAGGAATATCAGAACGTCGTAAGAAAAAATTATCTCTTACCTTTTTCTTTTTTTTTTTTTTTTTTTTTTAGGAGTAACAAAAACTGCAAATTTTTCCTCCCTGTATCTGTTTTCCGTCTTCCTGTGACTCCAGCTACTTCAAGAGAGGGATACCTTGAACGTACCTGGAATTCATCTTAATTCTCTTTACCTTTTAAACTTTCCGGAAAGCCACTAATTTGTGTTTCTTTTATTTTTTTTTTTCTGTCGTTTTCTGGTTGCTAGTTGTTCTCATGCATAAAAGTAATAGAGTAATAGAGTAATGAACGCTTCGATAATCATTAATCGAATGGAAGATGGGAAGAGAAAGAGAGCCAGTTAATTAAAAAATGTATCTAATTATTGTACATAAACAGATTACTGTGCTATGAATGAAGAAATCAAAGCGCAGCAATGGAGGAATAATGAAAAGAAATAGAAAATATCACAGTGAAAGTAAGATTGAGAAAAAAATGGAAAGAAAGAATATCAAATAAAATTAAGGAGACGAAGAAAATCAGAATGAGAGAAGATTAAGAAAGAAAAGGAAAGGAATAATATCACAATGAAAAAATGGCATAAAAAATAGTTATTGAGAAGAAACGAAAGTGAGCCTAGGACGTAGCAATAACTAACGATCTTACAACAAAACCACACATACTGAACCCAACCTGTAGAATACAACAACGTGTATAACTAATAAATGTATAACGAAATCTCCTCCATGACCATACACCCTATGACCGCCCTCCCCCCCAACACACAAACTCATTACCACTAGTACTACAATCTGAAACAAACATTCACTAGGTACAAGGTAAGATATAAGTAAGACGCTCCCTGTAATGATCTGTCCCTCTTTAGTCAGTACACTCGGTCCCCTGTCGCGTGGTTGGGTTCAGATCACCTTGTCCCTCAGATGAAGTTATTCCGCCAAGGAGTTTAATGCCTCGGGTACAAAGACTGATTCGTTGTCGTGGTGTCCGGGGCGGCAGAAGCTGAATGTTAATGTTGTTTTAGCTCGTGGCTGTGCTGTGTCTCTTGTTTGCTGTTCGTGTTTTGAGTAATGGTACGAATGATGTCAGTGATTAATGGACGGGTGGTGCATCGTGGTGGTAGTGGTGGTGGTGGTGGTGATAATGATAATAATATAAAATAATAACTGATGATAATAAAAGGCTCGCTTCGTGGTGCTTGAATAATCCAAAGGAACGAGAAGCGCGGAAACATGACAATCATTACGCACAGCCAACATGACACAATATTCGTCAATCTTTATCTCCTTTTCTTTCTTTCCGCTCGATGTCGGAGACGTGCCGCCGGCCTTCCGGTAATTGGTGCGTATCGATGGCCAAGTACTCGATAGTGTGTGTGTGTGTGTGTGTGTGTGTGTGTGTGTGTGTGTGTGTGTGTGTGTTCTATAGACCTCAAATGCTTCCGTTGTGGTGGTGAATTGTGAAATATATCTTGTCTGACAACATAGGCCTATAGCCTTCCCACGATTTCTTTTTCACAGTATTCCCGGCGCTCCGTGTGTCAGACGTGTGGGTGTCCACATGTCGATCAGTGGTAACAAATGTGCGCCATTACTGTGGCTTTGTTGTGTTTCTCCGGACAACAGGTCTCTTCGCCACCGCCTCCGTGCCGCCAGTGCTGGGCTGCGGTCCGCCGCTGGCTGCTGCTTCTGATGAGTGCCGCAGAATTCGCACTGCCCATCCTATTGCTGTTTGTGCTGTCTGAGCACTACATGGTTGTGCGTTCCTCACTCATCTGCAGGATGTTGCGACCAGGACATGAGACTGGCGGTGGTGGTGCTGCACACTTTATGATGACTCAACCTGACATATGCTGCCAGCCAGCCTGTCAGTCTTTCTCCTTTCCTTCACAGTTCACTCAGTCCATTCTCATCTTCGGTTCTCTCTTCCGCAGGAACTTCGGGGCGCGGTGCGCCAAGTGTTGCCGCAGCATCGGCGCCGCGGACTGGGTGCGGCGGGCGCGGGACCGTGTTTACCACCTCGCCTGTTTCGCCTGCGATGCCTGCAAACGGCAGCTCAGCACCGGCGAGGAGTTTGCGCTTCACGACAGCCGTGTGTTGTGCAAGCAGCACTACCTGGAGTCCATCGAGGGCGGAGCGACAAGCAATGACGGTGAGTGTCAGGCGGCGTTGGTGGTGGAGCATCTCGGCATTGCCTCGCCTACACCACCGCCTCCTCCCGCCCATGCTGTCTCTATAGGCATGTTCCTTTCTTGTCCTCCAGCAGTCTGCAACACTGCAGACCACCTTTGTCCTCCCGCCAGCTTCCCCCGCCGCTATGAAGCGTCCTATTGATCCCTGCCGGTGCCGGGCCGCTGCCCGATCACCTGTGTCGGCACGGACTCGGCCCCTCCTTTTCTTGGTTCAGCCTCGCCTGTCCCTCTTAATTTCTTGCCCTTGTTTTAATAGTGTATGTTGTACTACTGATTTCTTGACTTTGTTATTACTTCATTCATGGCGGCATTGTTGCCAATGTTCGCTGTTGTTGCTACGCCTGTTGCTACTGCTGCCGCTACTGTTACTGCTACTGCTATTACTATGCTGCTATTAAGAACTCATATTTTAGCACTTGAAGCAACACTGCTATCTTGATGTGATCTCACAGATTGCTAACAAATAGTCGTTAGGTGATCACAGATAACATAAATAATCAGATTGGTAGCTCGGCATTTAAAAGATAAGACATACGCATAGCCCTTTTTTTTAGACGGGAAAGTAGAAAGCCAGACACATACAGCCCTAGCTAACGTTGGTTCCCTCGGTCCACAGAGAACACAGACGGAGAAGGCAGCCAGCGGAAGAGTAAGCGGGTGAGGACAACCTTCACTGATGAGCAGCTGCAGGTACTTCAGGCGAATTTCCAGATCGACTCCAACCCGGACAGCCAAGACCTGGAGAGGATCGCGCAGTTGACGGGCCTCAGCAAGAGAGTCACGCAGGTGTGGTTCCAGAACTCCCGCGCTAGACAGAAGAAACACATGTCCTCCAAGAAACAGCAGCAGGGTGAGTCAGGGAAGGTGGAGATGTGGACAAGAAGGCGTGGCGTGATGACAGACGTGTGTTTGTGTGTTTAGGTGATCGACGTGTGTCTGAGCGGCGGGAGGGAGTCGAGGCGGAGGGGAAGAATTAAGTCAAGAGATGCTGGCGTAGAGAGAGCGAGAGGGAGGAGAGGGGAAGGGAAAAGACACACTCACCACCACCCACCTCGCGAATATTTTCCGTTTCATTTTTGATACTACACATGTCATGTGACGTAATTACCGATGAATGGCGTGTGATTGGCCCAACATTGTCACGTGACTCAATTTCCCGGCCATTGAGGGGCACGTGTCGGCTGACTCAATTTTGACGCAGTAATGAAGAGGGCGAGAGCCGCGCCGCGCCGCACCGCGTCAGGGGTCGGCGAGCCGCGGCGGTGTGCTGCCCGATCTTGTTAGAGGCGACAAGACTCCCCGCACACCTGCCCGCGCTGCACACCTGAGATAACAAGAAGACCTCAACAAAATCCCACAGCAAGTTAAATTGATTCCTGATGAGGTGTAAAATATTAAGAATTCTCCTGCTCTCGTTTTATTAAATTATTTAGCGCGTGTATCGTGTGTTTGCAAGATTATTTGGATGCGAGGGAAAAACTTTCAGTTCTTTTTTTTGTTACATACGGATCAGTAAACGAATTTGTATCTGCAGTGAATAAAGTAATGAATGTACACGTAACGAAGAGAGGGAAAAATAAATATGTAAATTAATTTAAATATTTCACGCATGTGGGGGCGATATTGGCGACACGATGCCGGCGGAGGTGCGATATGTATACATAAACCTGTAGAGAGAGAGAGAGAGAGAGAGAGAATATCCAACCCAACCCAACCCAACACTTACATCGCATTTAGTAATCTCTCTCTAACATTACATTCTCCACGCCACATAAGCTTCACCCAAAAAGCGCAGGTATGTAAACTCGTCGGCAGGACCTGAACACCTGCATTTCTGGTGAACATCTCTCCTGCAATCCAAATACTGTCAATTATCACACTCCACTAGGAACGCTAATTAGATTTTGCCTCCGTCTACTCCCTTGGAAATCCGACAGTGTGTGTGTGTGTGTGTGTGTGTGTGTGTGTGTGTGTGTGTTCCGCCCTAATTGTTCATTGGCATCGGCACGGCAGTCGCGGGGTATCGAATGAGGGAATGTGATTAAGGAGCAATGTGTTGTTAGCTACTGTTGGTGGTTGTGATGGTGGTGGTGGTGGTGGTGGTTAGATTACGAATAAGTGAATTCTTTGGTACTCTTGTTTGCTATTTATGTTTAGTGTTTTATTTTTATTTTGTTTGTTGCATTTTTTTGTGTGTGTTGCGTGCTTGCAGAGATGTTACTAATGTTACTGTAATTACTACTTTTACTATTGCTATTACTACTACAACTACTACTTCTTCTACATTTACTACTACTACTACTACTACTACTACTACTACTACTACTACTACTACTACTACTACTACTTCTACTACTACTTCTACTTCTACTTCTACTTCTACTTCTACTACTACTACTACTACTACTACTACTACTACTACTACTACTACTACTACTATACTACTGCTGCTACTACTACTACTACTACTACTACTACTACTACTACTACTACTACTACTACTACTACAACCACCATCCCCACGACAACAACTGCTACCTTCACCAGTATCCCCACAACCACCACCACCACGACCACCACCACCACCACCTCCTTTCCCTCCTTCCCAGCTTTGCCTCTCGACCCTCTTCCCCTTGAGGCTCGCCCCGCCCCCGCCCGTCATCTTTTCCTCCCTCGTTAGTAGTGTTTGCTCCCCGTCACTGGCTGAGCTAATCGACCACAATTAAGGAAGAGATCGTTATCATCCTCGACAGCCACCTCCCTCAACTTTTCCTGTCAGACAAGAGCGCCTTCTTCCCTCTCCCACTCCCTCTGTCCCCTTGTCTCCCTCCCTACCTTCCATTCACCCTTTCCTTTCCCAAATCATCTGCTAGTCATTCTCTTTCTCTTTCTTTCCGTCTCTCCGTGTCTGTCTCTTCGCTTCTCTCTTGGTTGTTTTCTCTCCCCTCTCTTTCGTTGATTTCTCTCTCTCTCTCTCTCTCTCTCTCTCTCTCTCTCTCTCTCTCTCTCTCTCTCTCTCTCTCTCTCTCTCTCTCTCTCTCTCTCTCTCTCTCTCTCTCTCTCTCTCTCTCCAGCTTACTCTACTGTTAAGATCTAAAACTATTCATATCTTACAAAATATATTTACATTTACTTGTGTTTTGAGGCACGTAACTGTTTTAGTGAGGCTGTCATCCATTTATCTCTCTCTCTCTCTCTCTCTCTCTCTCTCTCTCTCTCTCTCTCTCTCTCTCTGCTCGTATGGTTATTAATATTGCTGTGTTCGTCGCCTTGCTCATTAACTCTTCTTCCCCTTCAGGAGTGGACCGCGCCCTGCAGGACATGAACGGCTCCCTGGCACGAAGCATCGACCTTCACTTCATGTACTCCTTCAGACCCCACAGTGTTGGTTAGTGACCACCCTTACTCGTTATGTGTTTTTTTTTTCTTTTTTTTTCAACTTGTTCATTAATTTTGTTGGTTTCTTTATTCATTTTTTCTACTTTTATGTTTGCGTCTTATTATCCTTTCTTTCTTTCTTTATTCTTTATTTTTTCTTTATTTTTTCTTTCTTTATGAAATCAGTTTTCTTTTTTTTTCTTTTTTTCTTTCTTTTTTAGCAGTCTTTCATTCATTTTTTCTATCTTTCTATCCATCTTACTTTCCTTCCTCTTATCATTCTTTCATCCTTTCTTTCTCTATCTATTTGTTTCTTTTTTTCTTCCGTTTATTCATTTAGTTATCTATTTACTTCGAAAATACGAAATGATATTTGTATCACTATAAGATTTCATTTAAGTCTCACTTTACATTTCCATCCTTTAATTTTATTTTGCGGTTTGGAATATTATATTGAGTCATAATTATTTTTTTTTCTCTGCGGGTTTACAATTCCTATGATATTATTACATATCTCTACATATTTATTTCGAGCTATTTATTCTATTATGTGCCTTCAAAGTATTTTGTTATCCAATAATCTTTATATCTCTATTAATTGTCATTTTTCTTTTTTTTTTTTATCTCTCTCTCTCTCTCTCTCTCTCTCTCTCTCTCTCTCTCTCTCTCTCTCTCTCTCTCTCTCTCTCTCTCTCTCTCTCTCTCTTTCTCTGCCTTTTCATCCATCCGTTTTTCATAACGTTACTGAATTCCTTATTTTCTTCTAACTCTCTTATTTTACCCAATACTTTTTTTCACACTGTCCCATTCTCCAGCACTTTCTCACGCCCACGTTCCCCATCCACAGAACCCGATGACTCCTCTTCGCCCGAGACGCCCATAATGACGATGATGCATGGGGAGGTGTGACGTCACGCTCTGGGGTGAGGCGCGTCCCGTTGAAAAGGTTTATCCCCCTCCCCGGAGCACCAGCAAGACCAAGACCGAGACCCAAACGTCGCTTTATTGTTTACACGCTGTCAGGAGAAAGCGGAGAGATGAAGAGATGGACGGACGGAATAAGAGGGAGGGAAAGATTCGCGTATTCTTTCTCCTCCTCTTCCTCTTCTCTTTTCTTGTCTTTTCTCTCCGTTAGCTGTCAAATTTTTATTTTTGCGATTCATTGGTTATTGTTACTGTCTCTCTCTCTCTCTCTCTCTCTCTCTCTCTCTCTCTCTCTCTCTGGAAAAAAAAAATTGAATTTTTAACAAGGAACATTATATACTGCTTTATTTCCTCATTTCTTCTTCTTCTTCTTCTTCTTCTTCTTCTTCTTTTCTTCTTCTTCAGCAGTGTTATATGATACAGATTATTACATTTTCTGCACATTTATTACCTTTTATTTCTTTCGCTGTACGTTTAACTCACCATCACATATCACTATTACCATCATCCGCCACCATTACCATTCTGTCACCATCACTGTCATAACCACCACCATCATCACCATCACCACTGATGCCGCCATCATTATCATTCACTCATCGTCACCATCATCAGTATATATATGTAGTTATAATGTTCATAGTGGTAGCTGTGTCAGAGTACTAAATGTGTCTTTCAGTGTTCATTGTACAGTGATGGGATGCTGAGTGCTGAGTGCTGAGAGGTGTGTTGTGGTGCTGGGGGCCGACTGCTGATTCACGTATATGCTGATCCGTCAACAGCATTCATTTTTTTTATTCATCTGTGTTCAATTTATCGTCAATTATTTTTTTCTTCTATTGAGTTCAAGGATTTATGTTAACGGATAATGAACTGTAACTGTCACGCTTCATTATATCACTCTTTTTTTTTCTAGGTTACTTCTGCATAATTTGTCGATTTGTTTTTTTGTTTTTTTTTTCTTTTCTCTCTCTCTCTCTTCTATTAAAGATATCATGTTGCTGGATAATGAACTGTAAATCATGTGCTTCATTATATTACTCAAATTCTCCTCGTCACTTATAATTACATGATGCAAAATCGCGAATAACTCAGACAGTTGATGTTTCTGTTGCTTGCTGGCATTTATTATTACAAAAAAGATTTCGTATGTTAGTAACGCAATGGTTTATTTGATATACCGTGGTACAAATCATTTATCCAAGTAGTCCCTACCTGCTGTTACTGCTGCTGCTGCTGCTGCTGCTGCCGATCGTGATATCAGTTCTGGTCTGGAAACAAGACAGGTTGTATGTCCTTCCTTTGTGATCCAACAGACGTCGTTGTTTATCTATATGTAGTTATATATAATGTTGTGTCGATCTTTAATGTAATGCAAGACATCTTGGAGGAAGTGTTTGTCATAATGTGAAGGATAATTCAAGTATTTACGAAATGTCTACAATGGACGGAAAGTTCCTAGTTCATGTCGGATTGTGTTCACTTCCCACGTGGAGCTTCGCTGTGACGGTGCGAGGCGCGGCGCATCTCTGCCCTGCTGTTGTCTGTGCTGCGGTAAGTGTCTATGGTGTAATGTCTCAACTTAGTTTTTTTCCATCATTATTATTGTGAAGGAAAATTACGTAAGATTAAAAGTTCCCTTTCGGGACAGGACGGCTACTCGATAAACCCGAAGGTTCACCATGGAGCTCGAATCATTAAGAGCAATTATGGCAAAAAGATGCTCGAACGAATGTCTGTTATTACTAAATATAACATAATCGTTCAAAGCTTTAACGATAATGGACTGCCTGACGACTATATATACACAACCATAATGACAGAAGACTTAACGAAGAACAATGCACTGTTTGTAAATACGTGTCTATTAGTATGCGAAACGACAATTCAATGTTGAAAAGATAATCATCTATTCAAAGACCGTGAATTGACACCGTCATGAAGATGTTGCGAAACAACCCGCGCAATGCAGCGAGAAGTGATGCAGGAAGGGACTACTTGCTGAGCCAAGTTGTATCGTGGTATTTATTGAACATCGTAAACGACACCTCGAATCAGACTTGACTTTTTCCACAAGGCTGATTATTATACTCTAGCGTTTAATTGTTTGCCTCGAAAGTATAATTTGCAATTGGTTTGGAGTAGTTCTTATGATACACAGCTATTTCTCTTTCAAATCACTTCCTTGGCATAATCAATAATTTCGTTATGGAGACATAATTTGTCAATTTTCCCTTGAATACCGAAGTGCTTACTAGTCACTTCTATCCTTCAATTCATACACTAGAGATAATCAGTCTTTCCATCGAGTAAGCCTGATTCCTGTGAATCAGCAGCCGCGTAAGCCACTCCCATGGTAGTGACTAAGCCCTAAGGCGACCATATGCATCACCCCCCTCCCACAACACACGTGCCGGCTGTCCCAGTGTCACCAGTGCTTACATTCCACAAGGTACCTGTGAGTGCCACTGGACCCACCTAGATCCACCTGGACCCCTGCATAGTTGAGGAGCTTGGGATGGTTCTGTGAGATATGCATTTGTTTACAGTTGCTGGAGGTCAGCAGGAGGGACAAGAAAGATGTGCTGGTAACTTTGCGGAATCACGCTTGTCTCTCTGTGAAGGATGAAAGTTTTAGGAAACTATTCCCATTGTTAATTAAATTAATTACTACTTAGAGAATTCAGTATGTTAGAAAGTTCATTACTTTATCAGAGAAAAGGACATGCAACTAGTCTGTTAAAATATCATATTTCATTATTGTCATGCCATGGAACATCATGTAGGTGCTTACACTGGAAAATATATCTGAAGGTGGAGCAAAACTGTCCCGTGAGGAGCCTTGGCAGGATATCTTATTTCCAAGGCTACTCACGGAAGCAAGACGATACATTGCCAAACGAATGAGACTTGCTAAGCCTTTAGTGGATTCTGTTCAGTCTTGGCTATTTTGTCACTGTAGCTATAACGTCATTACTCCTTGTCATTGCAGCTAGTACATAACCTGACTTCCGTGTAGCACCACCTAACTCCTAAAGAATCCGACAGTATAATGGAGAAGAATGGTGTCACCAGAATTAAAAAAAAAAAAAAAAAAAAATCTTTTTCCGCCACAGTGAGACATGCGTGACTCTGTAATACCACCCATGTGTTTGTGCTGTAAAATATTATGTAGGATCTCTAATGTAGCGTTTACTTAACTTTTAAGTCAAAAAGGGATGCGTTTCCTTTGTTCGCGAAAGGAATTTGTCTATCCTGTGCATCTAGTTCAGCTGAGCCAAAGACAAAGTTATTAATGGTGTGTGCTTCAACTTGCTCCCACACTCATGGATTTGTACTCACAGCAGCTTGTTTCCCTGATCATTATTAGTGTTAGGATTTTGAGCTGTAGAACTAACACACTAACCAGCAAGTGACCACCCCTCCACCACCCGGAAGTCGCCGCTACCACTACCACCACCACCACCACATAGGGTGCACCTCTTGGAATATACAAGAACATGCGGAAAGCCAGCACAGCAGACATACACGTGATATTGCATATATTGTGTATCGTTATATATGCTGTGGTCATGTATGGTCCCTATGGTTCCTTTCTCTTTATTTATCCTCAACTCGCTCTTACTGAGTGCATCAACATCACGATACCTGAGGATATTAAAGGAAATAGCGACAGCCAAAGTAGAAATCTTATTATGATGGTCCTGTTTATACTTACATTAATGTATGTCCCCTGCCCCCATTCTCTCTCTCTCTCTCTCTCTCTCTCTCTCTCTCTCTCTCTCTCTCTCTCTCAGTAAAGAAAAGAAAAATCTATCCAGCTATACACACCACTAGGGAGGCGGTGGCGTAGTGGATAAAGTGGTGGTGAGGTCGGGCAGACGTCCACGCATAGGTTCGAATCCTACCACGTACCGCCTTGATACTTTGCCATTTGTCGAGTGGTTTAAAGCCACCTACATGTCACCATGATACCCAGGTTCTAGGTGGTTACACCAAAGATGCCCTAACATTGGGTACCATTATAAGTAAAATTGCCTGCGCCACTAATGGGTGGAAGCTGAACAGCGCTTCCAATACTCTTCAAGTTACCTACAGGCGCTATAGGCCAAGACGTAAAATAAATAGAAAATGTTCTTGCTCTTCCACATATGCTGTCTAGTTCTTCCATATTCTTACTGGCACAAAAGGTGGACACTTCTCAGGTACAAAATCTTAAAATCTTACTTGATTGTACACTGAGATCATGTCTGTGATCTGGTTGCTGTGAACTGATGTCTGCCTCAGGAATATTACCAGAAGTCATGTGTGTGGTGTAGCATGTTCCCACTAGTGTGCCCAGTGCTGGTGTGGTGTGGTGTGGTGAGGGTCCTGGTGGTGTGTGGTGTGCACAGCAAGTTGAAGGTTTCCTGGATCCCTGCTGCAGTGTTTCTGTCAGTAGTGTCTCGTCACCCTCACTCACGCCATTGCAGTGGATGTTTTCTCTCCAAGTAGAGCAAGTAACACGTAGAGTGTTTATTTATTTCCGTATGTACCACTTCATTGCAGATATAAAACATTGTTATGTAATAAAATTTATTGTTCATTATGCTTTCATTCTCTATCCTTGTAATTACATTTAGGCAACACCAAACTTTTTTTTTTTTTTGTTAGGTTTACCCTGAAGACGTGGCTGGATATTCCTATTATGTTTAATGAAGGATTTGCATTCCACTATTCATTTCGTATTTCACATCCTGCCACCTTTTGCAGGGAAAGACTAAGATTATTCTAGGCAGCCACCTCTCTGAAGAAAGTCACTGGATAGAAATGAGGCAAAGGAGATACAGACTGGTAAATGAAGAGTACATATATGTGGAATTTCTCTCTCTTTCTCTCTCTCATTATCCAGTCTTACATGGTGATAGAAGTTTGACAGGAGGATGTAAATCATAAACACTACATAATGCTCTCTCCCTTTATGGTATGAATTACTATACATAAGCCAAGTCAAGCTATGTACATTGTATAATTTACATATGAATCAAGAAGAACAAGAGAAAAGAGCAGCCAACCTTTATCAGTCATTTATGATATTTGGAAGGTCATGAAAAATAAACAAGAATACGTACTTTTCTTTCAAATTGAACTCTGAAGTGTGCATCGCTTGTGTTGATATGCTCTAGGTATGGTTATCACAGCCCTAAATATAAGCACACATGCAACATCCATAGGCTCTGAGCACATGTTGATTGCAGCATTAGTCAACAATGCTAAGTACTCCTGTGTTCCTTTTACACATGAGAACATGACATGAGCATTTATACACATTATGACACAAGGTGTTCATGGTAACATTAATCTATTTCTCTACTCTTGTAGTAGATTTGCACTACTCACTTAGAATTCATAACACACACTGTATTTAAAACAAGTTAATGCTGTGACAAACATTTCATGACATTACAAGGTATTATTCCAGCTAGTAGAACATCCTAGTTGACATACAGGAGTTTCAGCATACTGTACCTTCCTTTTATGTACATAATGGAAAAAAATTACTGTACTGTACTACACTTTAAGTATGACTTAGTGTTATGTCCGAGGACATCATATAAAACTTCAGTATTAAAGGTTAATTATTTTAAAACAACAGTTCTAGTTACACCATCTTAAAAAAATATACAGTTTGCAGTATGTTATATAAATTGGACTTAAAATTGGTCTCTCAAAGCATACTCTGTTCTCACAAGAACTTTGCTTCATTTCTTGTACATTTAATTACAAGATCCTAGTGCTTTCTCAACATGGGAAAAAAAAGGGAGGTTGGTCAAAGCCTTTGAAACTGAGCCTCTACTAATACATGTATGTAATACAACTCAGTAAACAAAGCATCAGATGAGGGGTCAATATTTCACCCCAACTGTAGTGAGAGTGTGCCAGACAGAGTGGCAAAGTGTTGGTGTCCCAGAAAACCATCCATCCCATACATTAAAGTTATTTGTGAACTATTTTGTACATAATTAGATCCATAATATGTAGAACGTTTAACATTCAGTAACTCCACACAACACTTGCCAGTTTCTGGCTCACTCTCACCAAGAAAAGCATAAATACACATCACAAAAATAGGAATCATGAATACAGATCACAACATAGTGAAATAAAAAAAAAACATATGATGCTATGAATGCACTGTCTCTGAATATTTGAGTAATAAATCACTTCAGACCTAAGATAAATGAGCATTTGTCAAAGCTCTTAGCAGGAACATCTTGCATGGTCTGTATGACAAAAATTTACTTTTTTTTTTTTTTTTTTTGTGTGTGTGTGTGTGTGTGTGTGTATGTAGGTACTCAAGAGAGACCATACAGTTTGTGCTGGCAATGTAATAGTGAAGCACACAGCACTGGCTTCAGCAGATCTTTGAGAGCTATAATATGTGGACCTAATACCTGCAGCACCTGATGTGGTCCTTAGTCACAGGTACACAAGTATTGCTTATAATGTGGATCCCACTGGCTGGCAAATACTGACCGCAATCAATGGCCATTTTTTTTTCTTTTTTTCTATCTTTATAAGGTGGGAATGAGTGAAGAGGGCTATGGTTAAGTATTGTACATATTATTACACAAAATATTTCCTTCATTACATTGTCTTCCTTGCATCATGATACTGCATTCCTTTCACACAGTACTGAAAAAGTCCTTGTTGAAAGACATTTACTTGCCTTCCGATGAAAAATCACAAGAAATTATAAAAAGTAAATTATCTGTCACAATTTGTAACAATGTAACATCACTATTAACTAAATATTTCAGCAAGAGGAAGGAGTCTTCCCTTTTACAAGGGTTTCACCACTTGTGTTAAAGGAATGTGTGCCTTGAAGGAATGACAGTTCTAAGGGTTGTGTAATATCGTAACTGCTGGAGCTGTTTAACTCCTATAATCCAGCCTACTTTTTTTTCTGCTGTGAACTCCCTCACAGTTTCTGTAAAGACATGATTTATTATGAATGAGGATTAAATACAAGTAGGTAAAGTAGATGTGTTTGTCTAGGCCACCCTGCATGGGATTCTCAGCCAGATATAAAGATATAGAGATGAACAAATATATGAAATAGATTTCCTAACTGCATTGATTAGTTAGCACATAAGTATACATTCCTGAAATGAAAACTGGTCAAATTTGGTTCTCCCTTAATAACTTGAGCAGCAGAAAGTTACCCGGTTTGTATTTTATCATGTGTTATTGATCTAGCTGATGACTTGTACAACTTTTTTTCTGTATTACATACTGCTGTGTACAATACTTATGTTAATTTGTAAGAAATCTTCCTGCACTATTCACACAAGATTTCTTTTAATCACAGGAAGTATTTGTAGCTGTGTCAAGAAGAAATACTGACCAAGAAAGAATTAGAGACTGCAGTCTTTGTGACACAGACAGTACTGAAGACCTGCAGCCACAAGATGTTTCAGGAGTTCACAGTGTATAGAGGATCCAAGGTATGTATGCAATAGTTTTTGATGCAGAAATGTTCATTACTTCACCCTCACACTTGAGCAAGATTTATTATGTGTGCTGGTTAAGGCTTACTTGATCTTGAAAACTCTTTGATTTAATAACCTGAAAGTTGCTTAAGTCACTCTTACAAAGTTATATTCCCTCGTTGTGAGACTAATGTGTAGCAATGAGTCACCCGAATCATGGCCCCATACTGCCTTGACTGATACATAGAGGCAAAATGAGTGAGAATACATGAAAGACTGGAAAAAGCTATCAGCATGCTGAGTGTGCATGATGTAATAGCTATTATTTATATATTCATTAAATTTCAGAAACATTTTGTAACAAAAATTATAGATTTATCTGTCTACAAATATAAATGCTTAAAAATAACTACAGGAAACATTTTCTCATGTACAAAATCAATAGATTTATTGCTAGTTCGTACCTGAAGACCGATCACAAACTTACATACACAGTCAAATTCAGTGTTTAAAATAATGAACATTCAAGTATTCTTTGTGTCACTGGCTTGGAAAATTTAAATGTTGAGATTACATTGTACAACACACAGTGTTACTTAAATGTATTCAAATATATTAGATTCCAAAACTCTCTAAGGTTGTAAAAGACAAAACTTGCTTCAAAAAGGTTGGCCCATTTCTTTGGTTTTGTGGTATTTAATTTTCTTTACCTATTAATATAATCCTTCATTATGCTAGACATAAAAAAAGAATCCCATCAAGACCACAAATAGTCATCTCCTTATTCCATCCACTGCTGTGATGTTCATGGTCATGAACAGACTCAGAAAACAGCTCATATAAGTTGCTTGAATGTTGTCTAGACATCATTAGGTACCTAACCATTTATTGTCTAGAAAATGAATCATCATGGACTTGTAACAACTAAAACATTGCCTTAGAGAGCCAAGTGTGTTGTACAGTAACCTTGTGTCAGCCAAGTTTTTCATGATGATATCCATCTCAAAGTCAAGGAGAAAGTAAACATATAGCTCTGGATATAGGAAGTGTAAAATTTGACTGTGTATGTACATTAATAATTAATTATATCACATACTCCTAATTTGGAAGCAACTAACCCTTGATGTGGCTAACTTTTCTTAATCCTGAAACCTGAAAAACTGGGTCACAAACCTCTGATACTGCATTTTGATGAGTTTATAGAAAATTGTACAAAAATCACAACACTAGCATAGTTTGTAGAATTACAAGTAACTCTAATTATGTATGATTGTGACACACACACCACAAATAGTGGTACACCAGTGATAAGTAGACAAGGAAAATGATGACAAATAAACTCACTAACCCACCCAAAATAGCAACAAGTCTTGGTAGCCGCTTTCTACAAGGGGTTTTCTCATCACGGGTGTGCTTAGACACTGCCAATGTCATCAGTTGATACGGCAATTATAATAATGATGATAATGGCACAAACATTAACAATGATAAGGTTTAAAAGTTTGTGCTTGGATTGTGAATGTCAGGATGCATGAAGGGCAGCCAGGTAATGGGGCAGTTTGCAAGAATAAAAGCAGTGAGGAGCATAACAAAATAAATTTAAACAAGATTCCCTCGGGACCATCATAACAATCTTGGCTGGTAATGTTTGTTGGGCATTGAGAGGGACAAGAGGGCATGTCAAAGCTAAGAGAGATGAGAAAACAAGAGGATCTTGAGATACAGGGAGAGGGAGGAAGCAATGATCACAGCCCATGGGAAGGAAAGATACCTACCCTTATAAAAAAAAATCACTCAAATGTATTAGTTTCTTACTGATCACAGCAAAAAAAGAACCAAAAATTAGTATTCAAAATTAAAAACTTATTCAAGTTATTAATTTTGTGCAGATATTTTCTTTAATAACATATAAAATATTATGATTTTATTTGTAGTCATTGTGACATCTTGCTAGTAATTTGATGTTCCTTCAAATTGTCATTAAAGAAATACATCAAAATAAATTAGTAACAATGATAGACTAAATTACATTGCAAGGAGTGAACCACCACAGAACACTGCCAGCTTCCATGTTCCCATCCATGTCAGCCACCAACTCACTGGTAATCAAACAAACCCCTCACCCTGAACCCACCAGCCCAGGAATAACAAGTCTCTGAATACACGACAATAACAATATAACAAACAAAATCACGCGCCATTCCTTAGTAGTCTGTGGTACCAGTAATACTACCTGTTGCCCTCACAGTCTTCCTCCATCGGTCAACTTGAGTCCTCTGGAGGAGAAGGATCACTCAGAGGTTCTTGTCCTTCCTTCAGCTCGGTGGCTTTGCTGAGCAGTGCCTGGACGTCCACCGGAGGGTAGTGCTGCGGGGAGACAAACAAAATGTACCAAATCTCTAATACAAGAGTTAACCAGTATTCTCATTCATTCCTTCTGGTAAGCTCTACTTGCTTCTGTATTTCCTTCTTCCTATTCAAGACACTTATCATTCAATTTCTTGACCTTTTAGACTTTTCATAAGGGACTTGGTCTTCAGTATTTTTGTTTTTTGTTGCCTTAGACTAGTGTTCTTCAGTTTTTTTTATCATGATGCAGTTTGATTTTTAAAACTTCCTTCAAGTATGTCTATTCTATAGTACTACCTTCATAACTCTGATGTGGAAACTTATTCAAACACACTACTTATTTTTGTGTGATACACAGAATAACAGCTAGCAACCCTGTTTTAGCTATGAACCTGTATTTCAAAGAACCTTGCCCTAGACCAGTCCTTTCTTACACAGAATAAAAGTGTGAATAGGAGATAAAGCTTAAGTGATGGTTCATACATTAAACTTAACTAGTTTCATTCCCAGGGGAATCTCAGTAGTAAATAGGGATCTTAGAGGTAAGGTAATAATACTATACAAAGCAACAAAAGAAGCAGGCATAAAGATAAGTCATAAATGTATAGGAGGAAAGAAGTAGTTGAGAATATAAAAAGTGTGCTTAAATTATGACTGGTTGTGGCACCTGGCTTTCAGTAGAGGGATACAACTTACCTGCAGAATTTTCATATTGGAGCCAAAATCATTCTGCAGCATTACATCTCTTTGCAATCTGAAGAAAAGCACTTTTAATAAAATTTTCGTTGAAAGTTCAAAGAAGACAATGACTAAATCCTCAGCTGTCTACTGAAGCAATGCTTTGTATAAATCAATCAGTCACTGAAATGTGCACTATTTGATATCATTTCATGTGTTCTAACTAGACATGGGCATGATTATGAAAAATTATTAGGATTTCATTTTGATTATAGTCTAAAATACAGATCACTCTTGATTTACATGTGTTTAATTTACACGTTTTTGTTAATACGCGACCAAAAAAATATTATAATTAATTAAATTTGCGCTATCGGTTTACTTATACAAGATTTGGACCACATCCCGCATCCCCCCTATTATCTATTGCTTCTTATGAGAATTACAAGTTTGTTTTATGCGAATTTTGAAATATGCGATGCCTCTTGGAACGCATCTATCATGTAAATCAAGACTTTCCTGTACTTTTTTTATTGTGATTAAATTATGATTACTTGTTTTTTCATTTTTATGATTATGATTTGATTATGATTACTTGAGTTCTGCTGGTTTTTATTATGATTACTTTTTTCTTTTTGTGCATGATTATAATTAGATTATGATTATAATCACATTTGGCTGTGATTATTCATAAAAAGCAATGACTAAGTACGGTACAATGCCTAAAAAATAGATAGCAAAATTTTATCTATTAGTTAAACTTTTACATATTTGAGCACAGTAATATTTAAATCACATACCAACTACTGATGGAATTTGGAAAGAGTGCTAGGAGAAAAGAGCAGTATTTACATACATCAATGAAGATATGATAAAGTTGATAACAGCAATGATATGTCTGTGTTTGGAGTGCCTTATTATAAAAAGTTTTATATTAGTGTGGTCACCAAATCTTAAAAAAGACATCAGGAAGCTAGAAAGAATCCAGAAAGCTACAACAAAAATCCCTACACATTTAAGTGAACATGGTTATGAAGAAAGGTTGGAAAAACTGGGATTAACTACACTGGAGGAAGGAAGGGAGAGAGGTGATAACACTATATAGAATACTGGAAGGGATAGACAAGCTGGATAGAGATGATCTCATCAGATTTGATATGAGGAGCACCAGAGGACATGGAAGGAAACTGAAAATGAGCAATTGCAGAAGAGACATAAAGAAATACAGCTTTCCTCATAGATGTATAATAGTGTGAAACAAACTTTATGATGAAACGGAGTATGCAAAGACCATACATAAATTTAGCAAAATTTTGGTAAAACGGATTGGGAGGTAAAAGAGCACGAGCCTAGTGTGGCTCTTTTCCTGTTAACTCCCAGCTAGGTAAACAACTAGGCAAACACACACACAGTTATAGCCAGTTCCACAACTGATACTCAAACAACATGTTTAAGTAATATTATGTAGGCCTGTGGCTAGGCATTCTCATTTCTCACACCAGCCTTGCTTATATGAGCAATATTACCATTGTTCTTTAGAAATTATCACAACAAAACTTAATATAATTACAAAGGTATCTAAATTTCAAGTACATATTACAAAAGCTCAACTTAATCCTTCAGTTAAAATAAAGTTGTTGTTTTTTTCAGTATCAAAGCTCATGAGTGATTTTTGTTGTTAGTTACCAAAAGATATTGCAGCTGCTGTTTGAAATTTCATATCATTGGTTTTGGTGGGAAATCCAGTGGTCCACTTTGTGCCACTGGTCCACTTTACCCACTTTCCCTTATATCATGGTAGAAGAGCATACAAGTAAAAACATGAGACAGTGCCAATGCTTCCACAACATACTTTGACTTGAAAGTAATGTGTTTCATGGAAATTACAAATAAATAATCACAACAATCACATTTTAATCAATGATTACTATAAAAAAAAAAAAATTCCATGATTTGATTATGATTTTTACCACAGAGTAAATTTTGATCATGAATTAATTATGATTACACACATTTTGTTTTTTTATGATTTGATTATGATTACATAATCAAAGCCATGGATTGATTTTCTTTTTTATTAATAAGTATAATCATGCTCATGTCTGCTTCTAACTAGAAGGTTCTTTCACCAGTAGTGATGCTTCGTCTTGCAATTCATCATCTAATCAGTGCTAAGAGTTTTGCCTCACACACTGTGTGAGAGGAAATGATAAGAACAATGAACTACTTGGCTAACATACACCATCATTGCTGTGCAGACTTGGATCAGGTAACTGAAGCGATCTGCATCAGCAAACAGAGAGTCCCACACCCGTATCACGTCAGGCAGGTCAAATTCCTGGGACAGCAGCAGAGTGAGCCATCTGCAGGACAACAATCATTACTAATAACGTTCATAAGCATGTGTAGTACTATAATTCCATTCATAAAGAAGGAATATTTTGTCAGTGTTAGTATTTTAACATCTTCCATTAACCCAAGTTACTTGTAATGTAGATTTACAAAAGCAAACCTTGTGTTAATGGGAATAATTCAAGCAATGACATCAACACTTTTTAACCTGGTAAACAAGCCCATCCCTACTCCAGCATAGTGCACACTTATTAAAACTGGATAATGAGATGAAGAAAAGGATGCAGCATATTCATCCTGGCAATGTTTCACTAATTCAATGTTGTAAATGAAGACAAATGTCAAAAGTCAAAGTTTCACTAAAAAGACTATAAAGAAATTTATTTCCTAATGCATAACACCACCTGAAACTGAAGAATTGAGGTCGGAGCTCCTGTGTCCTGAGTCTGTTCCACAGCTGGTGGTCATGGTGCCGCAGGTTGGACATGAGGCGCTCCATCATGGCGCCAATACCACTCGCGCTGTCATCCAACGTGCGAATGAAAAAGTCACGGATCTCCCCCATCAGGGATATGAAGCACCAGAAGCAGTCTGCCTCAGCATTTTCTGTGCCAAAATTATGAACATATCAGATGACACATTTCATTATTTTCACTTACTTTGAGATGAGCTGATACTTCTAAGAAAAAACTGTGCATCAGACAATTATTCACATCAGTCACCTTCTCTTTGACCACTGCATTTATTCTTTCAAGTAGATATCCCTCATATGGATAGTAAGCAACATTTTATTATTCACTCACAATAATTATTTCCAGTGTGTAAGATACCACATTGAATACAATACTAATGTATCCTCTAATGTCAAACTTTCCACAAGTCCCTACCTCTGAAAGCCATGTTTGGATCATTGGCAAACGTGTAGTAGATAGGACCGATGATCTCATTCATGCCCTGCACATAGGACTGGCCGGGGTTGAGCTTGGCATAGATGAAGAGGATTCTCTCCACCACTTCCCAGTGGGCTTCTGAGCCCGGCGGCAGAGGGTGGTAGTCCTCAGTCTGGGCACTTCTCCTGTTTGATGCCTCTAGCTGTGAAGACAAACCAGTGAGTGCTGCAGGTGACTGGTAAGCATTCTTTGAGTAAAGGGTTGGAATACATTCAGGGCAAATTCATCAAAGGATTATCATAAGCAATCTGACAAAATGGTGTTGATAGTTCGTGATGAAGAAATAGTGAAGAAGTTTTGTGAAGGGACATTATGGTGTCTTGGAAATAAATGTAGACAAGGAAACCTGATATTCTTTTGACCATTACAGCAATATGACCTGATTTCATATTTCAAAACATTAATTCTGCCTATATAACAAGTTCCATTCTTCTCCTGCATCCATCTCTCTCCCTCCCTCCGCAGCATTAACACCTTGGTGATGCCGAGGCCCTTCCTGGTGACGGCTGTGGCGGTGAGGGAGGAGTGAGTCACCCGCCGGTGCAGTCTCTCCACCTCCGGGTCGTTCACAATCACCTCACAGGGAAATTGTGTCCCTCGCTGGAAGAACATGATGTCAGGACACAATCGTCTGTGGAAGGAGGGTGAGTGATTTGATTATTAGCAAAAATTTTTTTTAAATAAATAAATAAATAAAAAAATAAAAAAAATAAATAAATAAAACAGAATATAGATTTATTGTCTTAACAATGCCACTCTAAAGGAAATTGCAATGTAAGAAAATTCAACTAAATTTATTGCCAAGACAAAGGGTTTTATATACATGTGATTTAATGCTCTCTACTTTACTTATTGTCTTTCTCAGGTTCTTTTAAGATCAGCTTCATAAGAAATGTTAGTGCCACCTATGCCTTGCTTGTCTAATCCTTCCTCCACTCTCACTGAATTCACTTTGTGCTGTTTATGTCTCACAGGTGATAAACTGCAATGATACAAGCTCTTACTGGAGAAAGTAAGGGACTAGCTGGTAATGTCTCTTGACCTCATGACTAACCTTGGAGGAGACAAGACACCAGTAACAAGGTAAGTTCAATATATGAATGGTTTGCACGTACTCCAATTGTAAGCTGGGGGAGACGTGTATACAATGTCACTCTTGCCTAGTGTTACTTCTTATGTGTAACATCATGCCCTTGATACAAGACACCAACCTGACATCCTTATCAATCTGTGCGAGGACCTCATTGTCTTTGAAGAAGGATCCCCATTGTGACTCAGGGTTGGGGTTGAGTGGGTGATCCTCCACATGGTTGTTGCCACTGCCATTCTTGCTCAGTCTGGCCGGTTCAACCACCATCTCCTCTGTGGCAGCCGTACAATGCTACACTTTAATGTGACTTTATTGGTCTATTGTCAGGATTGGACTTGGAGGGAAAGCATGGGCCAGTTAATTCTGTGATGCCTTTGTTGTGCATAATAATCCTTAACAGTCATCCTTTGTTAAAGAAACAAAACAAGTAGCTACTGATTATCTGAAAGCCAAAGCATTGCATTGAAAAAGAAAATAATTAAAATGCATTAAACAAAATTAAATTAAATCTAAATATACTTGATCACAACCTGACCTTTGATTCTGTCACTGCAGCACAACAATTAGCACCAACAGAAAAAAATGCCTAAAATAAACATCTACAAGAAAATTAGCAATGAAAAAAGAATGCACGTTAAGTGTCTTCAGAGTTCAAAGACTTAATGTGACTGAGGAACAAAGTAAAGATGTCTAAGTAATTGGTAATTAGGGAAAAGTGTATCACGTGGCAGTCCAAAGGATAAAATTTACACCAAGAAATATAATTAATTCTTAACATCAATTAATTACTGGTCTTTATAAACTTCACCTTGGGCTGTCACACCACAACATACCACAGACCACACAGCCACACCAACCACCAGTCACTGACCG
This sequence comes from Portunus trituberculatus, assembly GCF_017591435.1. Taxonomy (NCBI): domain Eukaryota; kingdom Metazoa; phylum Arthropoda; class Malacostraca; order Decapoda; family Portunidae; genus Portunus; species Portunus trituberculatus. The sequence goes on from NC_059277.1 coordinate 2,488,615, forward strand.
ACAAAGTGGTTGTACTGTGCCCTCTTCTTGTTGAGTGTGTCGTTCCACTGTGACCTGTCAAGGGGCAGGTAGTGCAGCAGCAGCTTCCAGCACAATGCTCGCCGGCCTCCTTCATCTGGCACTCCTGGTCAGGGTGTGAGGAAAGACAGAGATGGAAGGAAAGGAAAATTAGCTGTCACTTATATTACTGTATTCATTAATGTAGTACTCAAATAATATGGCTTTTTATGGATACTAGATTTAATCAGATCTTGTTAAAGTTAAAAAGTTGAAAGTTGAAATAAATAAATTTAGTTGTCACTTATATTCAATAGCATATGTATTCATTAGTCAATTAATTCAGGTAGTACTCAAATAATGTGGCTTTTATGAGTACTGTGCTGAATTTTTTATCTTGTTGCAGTGAAAAGATACTGATATTAATTCTCTCCTCACATTCTAGACTGGACTTGTCTCCCATTTTATAGTTATCAGCCCAACTCTCAGGATATTATCAAACAGAATCACTAATCACTGCCTTTCTGATCCTGATCCAACTCATGTCCCTTTCCTAAACTCCAAATCTGTAGCCTTATCCATATTGTAATTCCTTGCCAACACCACCAGATGTGTCAAAAAGGATAAAATCACCCCAATCAGTATTAACAGCAGAAATAAACAAACATACAGAATGCAGTGTCATTCCATATTGAGCACTGTCACAATAATAATAATAATAAAACCACATCCATATCCCGTATCAATAAGTTATAAAAATGGAAAATGCACAAAACAGTCGCGTTCCATACTGACAGCAGCCACAAAGACCCACAGAGGCCAAACAAGGTAGTGTAGGATGTCCAACACGCCCCTAACAATACGCCCCCTCAGAAACCACCGCCTCCCTCACCGCTGAAGCACAGGTCCCGCAGGCGCCTCACGTCTATCGCCTCCTCCTTCAGTAACGCGTCGAACTCCAACAGCCTAGAAATTAAATGACAGTTACTATTCAAGTCCCTGTAGCGTGAAATACTAGTAAATTCTAAGTGCCAAGGGCTTTGTTTACCTCGCTTTGTATGCAGCCATGATTCTGTGACCCATAGATGCGGTGGAGATGTGATGGCCTTGTGTTGCTTGATGTCGCTAAGTCGCCACCTTGTTACACTAGAGACGTGTTATAATGGTTCAGATATTGCTTGGTGTGTGTATTCCTATTTTTAGTGTTTCTTTATGCTTAGTTTTCTTCTATTTCCATTTTTCATATACTTAATAACTTGTATTCTCCTGTCTCCTCCCTTTCCCAGTTCATTTTAAGCGACCTCTCCGGTTTTGTAAGTGTGTGAAATTCTATGGTGTGGTATTGCATTGTTGTGTCATCATGGTGTTTATGGTAGTACAATGTGTGAAAACAACGCTGGTTTGTATGATATAAGTATATCTAGAAGTATCCTGTCCGTGTGTGTTGACGCCCAATGTGCGCCATATTTGTAGGCTCTTCCTGTCGTGATTGTGAAAGTTTAAGTGAGATAATTTTGTTGAATTTATCTTAGTCGTTTCGAAACTTGACTTCGTTCTACCATTGCAGTGTACGTTAATATTTTGAACTATTCCTTCATATAGTAAGTAATTTTGAGTATATAAGAGGACAGCAATTCAATATTTACACTTTATTCGTGTCTAACATTTCTTGATCACAAGTATAATCTCTTTTCTAGATAAGCGCAAATTCATGAAGTGCGAGAGGGAAGATCAAATCCCACTTGTAAACTGTAACCAGTCCTTTTTTTTTTTTATGTAGGAGGGGCACCAGCTAAGGGCAACAAAACATCAATAAAAGAAAAAAAATCCCATGAGGTGCAAGCCACAAAATAGATGTCAATTAAGAGAATCATCGAAAATTAAGAAAAAAGGTGTTTTGAAACCTTACTTTTCAGAGAGGAACGTAGTGTACAGTACATTTCTTCCACACATCCTTCTATCTTTTCTGTCCACTCATCCTATCTTTTCTGATCCTTGGATTAACTTGTCGATAAGTAAAATAATTCATATAAAATATACTCCAGTTAACTCAAGGAAGAGTGTCAACTGTTACTAAGATAATTTGCACGTAAGATGGTTCTAGAACTATTTGATGAAACAGCCTTATTCTTACTTAAAGCGACATTTGTTAAATCGAGAATCATGGTAGGTGAATATCATTAGTCATAATTTGCAATGTGTAATTATGCTACACTTTCTTTCTCAAACCCATTCTGCGCGTTTGCTTCGATATCCCGACACTTCCTCATTTATACATTTCTCAAAGACTTACGACCTGTCAACCATTTATATTTTAGTCCCCACATCTCTCTCTCTGAGTCTGAATCCCCAGCGCATTGCTTGATGGTGAGGTGAGGTGAAGTGAAGTGTTTCTATATTACCGACAGTTTCAAGTAGCACCAAGCACCAGCAGCAAGACAAGCAGTTCTAGCCTTCGCCACAACCCTCCACATTGCCTTATCTTCATCAATTAAAGGTATTTATGAGGCCATTCACTTATTTTTAGGTTTTCTTTTCATATGAGAGTGAAAACAGTACGCAAATATTAAAAGGTGATAGGTATATAACGATCATTATAGTAGCAAGGCGTCAGTATTAAGAGCTGATATTTGCTTCCTTCACTTACCGAAAGCCAAACATGTCAGAATGCAGCCACCAGTCTACTATTTCATATCCCATAGCCAAAAGTTTCCTATAGAGCTTAATTTTGGCTTGGTGAGACGATAAAGACATCATAATAGAGGTCCGCCACCGATGTTGCCTCCGGGATGCCGCCTCCCGCGGTCCCCCATCCATCATTCTCCCCCCGGCAGCGTACCAGGTATAATACTTTTTTTTTTAATTATTTCCTAACGAAAAAATTACGCTTCTATTGTGTTTTTATGGTTTCTATTAATGTTTCGTTGTGTTTGAAGCTTTTTCGCGCCTGTATTGGGTAAATATGTAGCGTTTACTGGTGTTTAGTGCTGTTGATCAAAAGTCTTATTTTTCTTTGTTTTATTTGCTCACGTTTCTACTTCTCGGTCTAACTCGCTGTAGAATGCTTCAGAAGATAGCTCAGACTCCGTGAAATGTGGTGAAATACTCGCCAAGTGAAAATGGTTTCACTTTCCAGGATGTTTTAGAAAAGTTATTGTTGAAAATGTTTTATACTTTTAACGTAATTAATTGACTTTTTTTTTTTAAACAAGTTGAGCTGGAGATATTCTATTATTTTGAAAATTAGTTTTAATATTTATCACGTCATAAAATGTCATGCATTCGGCCGTGGGTTCGTTCTTTCTAAAAGTCATTTTTAAATCAAATTATTTACGCGATTTAGCCGAGTCACCCCCGTTCCCGTTCTCTCTGATGACCACAGCCCAGGTGGTGAATCATCATAGCCCTAGGCTGGCGCCTCTTTTCCAACACCCCAGTTCGTCAATATTTTGCCTAATATCTAGTGATTTCTACGTGTTTTCGTGTGTTTCTAGGTTAAGGTATGTAGATATTGGTAGCAGAAGGAGGAAGAAAGGAGAAATAAAGGAGGATAAGGAGGAAGAAAGGAGAAAAGAAGGAGGAAAAGGAGCAGCAGCCAAGCCACAATACTTAAAGTCACCCACCATTTCCTCAATATTTTGTTTAACATCTAGTGTTTTGATGTGTTTCCAGGCTCAGGCGTGTACATGGAAGCAATAGAAGGAAGACGAAGGGAAAACAATGGAGGAGGATGAAGAAGAAATAAGAAATAGCAGCGGAATAGGAGAAGGAGCCAAGGTGTAATATTTAGGTTAGTCTCCCTTTTAAGCTTAACGTCCTTTATAATGTATGCTGTTGGTTTTTGGGATATATTTGGGGTGTTTCAAGTATGTTCAGTAGTGTTGCAGAGTGTTATGAGTATATTTTTGGTGCATTTTATGTGTTTTCAGTGTGTTTTAGGCCTTTTAGGTATATTTTACGTACCTTGAGTATATGGATTGAGATGTGTGTTTTGGGAGCATTTTGTGGGGTTTTGTGGTGTTTTGAGATGTGTTTCAGTATTTGCATGTTTTTAGTGTGTTTTGGGAGCATTTTGTGGGGTTTTGTGATGTTTTGAATGTGCTTTTGGGTTGATTTTGAGTGTTTTAAGCTGTGTGAGTGTGTGTTAGGAGTCTTCCGGATGCGTGTGGGGATGATTTGGGTATATTGGGTGTTTCTAGTGAGATTTAGGTGTGTTTGGTGGCATTTTCAGGGATTACATTGATATTGAGTGTTGTAATTGGTTTGGGTGTGTGTGGGTGATTTTGGTTTATATTGGGTGTTTTTAGTGAGTTTTAGGTGTGTCTTAGTGTATTTTGAGGTGTTGCATGGTGTTTTGAGTGTGGTTTATGTTGGTTTTGAGTGTTTTAAATGGTTTGGATGTGTGTGTGGGGTGTGATTTTGGCATATAGCCTAGTGGTGGTTTTAGAGTGTTGTGTGTGTTTTGGGGCTTTTTGAGGTGTTGCTTGGTTTTAATGAGTGTGTTTTGGGTTAGTTTTGAGTGTTGTAAGTGGTTTGGGGTGAGTATAGTGTATATTGGGTGTTTCTAATGAGTTTTAGGTGTATTTGGGGACATTTTAAGGTGTTGCGTGGTGTTTTGAGTGCTTTAAGTGGTTTGGGTGTGTACCAATATATATACCCTATGTTTTGATGTCATAGGAAATCTACCAATCAGAGCACAAAGAAATGATGGTGATATAACAACACTAAATTGGTGCCTGCTACTGGCCAATGACCAGTATGAATGAACTTTTTATATTATCATTCATGCAATTATTGAATTATATGTACTCTACTTCGTTCATCTGTAGATACTGGCATTTATAAGGATTCCTAAAGAATATCAATGATAACATTCTTATGAATAACTCGTGCATATCTACCATCTGTATTCATGTGGAACTGTTAAAGCAGAACCAGTTCCCACGGTTCCTGCCCAGCTCTTCTTGACAGTGTGTGTGTGTGTGTGTGTGTGTGTGTGTGTGTGTGTGTGTGTGTGTGTGTGTGTGTGTGTGTGTGTGTAAATTCACCTTGGTTGACTGTTTGGCACTCAGCTAGTCTTTACCCTACGGAAAGAGGTCAGAGCTCATATACCGAATTTTGGCTACAACTGCTACCACACCGTGTGTGTGTGTGTGTGTGTGTGTGTGTGTGTGTGTGTGTGTGTGTGTGTGTGTGTGTGTGTGTGTGGCTAGTGCCTGATGCTTTTACCAATGTCTAGAAGTAGGCTGTGCCCAATGCCCCACTGTCTCGAGGCTCATCTCTATGCCACAGCTAGAGACAAACATTCATAGGGCTGCCTGCTGCTGCCCTTCACCCTCCTCACCTGTGTGTGTGTGTGTGTGTGTGTATTTATCTACTTGTATATTGCATTGTGTGTGTATGTGTGTGTGTGTGTTACCTCATTCTTTAGTTTCAGAGAAAAGGTACCTAGGCTTTAAGTGATTTCTCATACACGTATTGGGAAGCACAGAGTTCTGACAACCTGTATGTATTTGAACAATGAAATACAGTGTACTTATCGTTAATGAATGATATAAAATATTTACGATGCATATCCAAAAATAAAACATGAAATAGACTCCCTAAAAAAAGAAATGAAAATAGTAGCTGGTTTAGTTAGATGGCAGGCAAGGATGGAAACAAAGTCTACAATGAACTAGTAGCTATAAATGGAAGGAGAGACCTGAGGAACTCCATTGGTAGGTGGGAGACTGCAATGAGATAGCAAGCTGTTAGTGAAGATGACAAACAGGGACACTGGAGGTGAAAGACAGGAACAGGGATGAGTTGGACCAGGGATGTGACAGCTGTAGAGGGGAGAGTGAGACTGTAGAACATTTCTTGAGTGTGTCAGATATGAAGAACAGAGAGACAGTTTGATAGGTTCCATAGCAATAATTATTGGAGAAGATAACTGGAATAGGAGATTAGAAGAGAAGGATGGTGAAGTCCTCATGGTGTTGGGCCTTTATCAAGAAGAGAAGAGAGAGAAAAAGAGACGATAGTAAGTTCAAAGAAAGAGTTCCTGATGTGAGTGTGGAGGAAACGGAATATCTTAGGTGTATTGACATGTTCCCTGTGTTGTACTTCATTACTTTCCTTTTGCAGATAATGGAAGAACCAGAACACAGCAGTGAAGGGAAGGAGGACCTATCAAGCAATAAAAAGTGAAGAGCTCACAAGAAGTGCCAAGCTGCTTTCACCATGGATGTGTTTTGACTGTGGAAATGTAAGAGACTTGCTTGACTTCTGTGTGCATCACGGGTCGATTTTGCCATCCAAAATTGTGAGTAATACCAAATACCAGACATTTTTGTGATTTCCTTAAAGGGGCACAACACAGCAACTCTCTTGTTAGGAGGATGCAGCTGTGGTGAGCATTGCTGTGTTATTGGTGAGCAGAATTACCAATGCTTTGGTGCATTTTGTCTATAGGTTAAAATTAGGTAAGTTTAGGTTAGATTAGGGTTTGGTTACTAACTAGGAGGGGCCAGTCTAGGTCTCCTGGCTAGGTTACAGTGTTTGGTGAGTACCTCATTTGGATTTTTGCTAAATATAGCAGATACAGCTGTGCCACTGTAGTTTAGGAGAACTAGTATTTTGTCCCATTTTTGTACTCTCAGCCAGACTCCTTGATATAATAACACTATCATCACCACTTTTCACTCTTCTCTCCATCAGGTTTCTGGTGCCGGGGATATCCTGGACAGGTCACATGGTACTAGTTTCCAAAGAGTGATGCCTGGATACAGAAGATGGCAAGTTCATTTTGTGACTGGAGAGAATGGTGTTTGTCTGCTCTAACTTCTGAATATTGGCAAAATAGAAAACTCGGGAGATTCCTCGATATATTTATCTCATGTGTTTTGAGTGGCAAGAATGGTTGACAGCATGTGGCTCAAGGCTCAGTAGTATGGAAGACACCAACAGGTCTGCACTCACTCCCACTCATTATGCTGGGAATGGAATTTTGATGATCATTTGAAAACCATTACTTAATTGTCATAATTTATTAGTTGGTTTGACACTGACAAGAACATGATTCCTCGGTGACAGTTGTGGATCAAAGGCAGGAAAGAGAATGCCCTCAAAACCTGAAAGTAAAATTTATGTTAGTAAATAAGACAGGGTATGGAATCATTTTGCAGTGTCTATTTCTCACAATGGATGATGAATTTTGTGATTGACTGTCTCATGCTTGACTACACACACACACACACACACACACACACACACACACACACACACACACACACACCATTATCATGAAGATACAGCAGTCGGTCCAGCAGCACCACGGCCTCCACTACTGGTGCCAGCAGCAACCGTAGTGAGTAGTATACCACCACCTGCAAAGTCAAACAAACCCCTAGAAACAGAACCATCATGAGCTCAAATTCTTCTAAAGTTCAGAAATCAGTTTGACAATAGCTTAATATGAATGAGGTTCCCGTTCAATTTGTTATCTGAATATGTATTACTGTGTGTGTGTGAGGTAATAGTTCAAGTTATCTAACAAATCAGCTACTAAAATTAAATGTTTAAATTGTGCAATGGTGTAGGAAGAGAATTTTTTTGACCTGTTGCCATCTGGTGAGGTTATACAAGGTTTCTTCACTTGTCAGGTCCGCCTCGGGTAGCACCACGTCCTGCAGCCGAGACACTGCCTGCTTAGCATAGCTGCAAGACGGAATGAAGGCATCTAGTTGGTTATTACTGCATTCTCAAGAACTGAACATCACAAGACAGTCATTATGTCACACATTTCATGGCCTACTATACATTTCAGAGGTGGACAAATGGTATTTTTTGCAGATATCTCCTAAACGAATCGTTGGATGAGTATGATATTTCAACACACTATCTTGAACATCCGTTCGTAATTTATGGTTAACATACCACAGTGCTATATGTGTTATGTGAGGAGTTTACTCGTGAAAAATAACACAAAGCCAACGAGTCATGTTGACGCATTCGAATGAAAGTGTGGCTCCCCCACACACCCACCCAAACCATTCCTAACCACTACTACGTCTCCCCCGTCTCGGAAGTTCTCGCCCTCTTTATCCCTCCTCTCCTCTCCCTAGCTCCTCGCCTCCCTCACTCCTGTGTCCCTCCCTACTTCTCCCACCACTGTATTTATACATTATAATGTTCTGTAAGTGTGTATGTATAGATATGATTATTAACGAGTATGGTACAATTTCATGAAGGCAAGAAGTGGTTCACGTTGATAATTACTGTACAACAGCACGTTTACGTGTAGTATATAGAAGAGCCATGTTTGCAGTCGTTATGGTCAACCATGTGAACATGATGTGCTGGAATTACCTGTGACCTGGACCTTCTACTGTTAGGAAAACTTGATACTCTTATTGCGTACTGTCTGATCATAAAAAGTGGTCCAGTTTATATATAATATTATTTTGTCGTTAGATACGTTGCTTATTATCCAGCTATACGGCCATTAACAGCGGAATTAGCTATTGCTTTCACGGTCGTTTGACCCACTCTGGTTTTCATGTCCACATATACCAGCGAATAATATTATTAAATGGATATGTATGTATGTACATACTGACGTATGTAACTATTATACCTATACGTATGTAATTACAATAGGGGAAAAAAAATCAAAGGTGGAAGGCTGATGGTGTGAATAGAGGGTGAAGAGGGAATCGGGAAAGAGGGTCATGTGATACTCGGGTAGAGAAGGAGTGGTCTGGGGGTTCTTCAGGGTGGTGGTGGTGGAGGGGTTAGACGAGTACCCCACACTCGTCCGATTCTGTAAAACACCTTTGATATGATGACTGGATTAGGCGTAATATCACTCGGTAAACTCCTCACATAACACATATAGCACTGTGG
>NC_059277.1:2505000-2560000 GCF_017591435.1 Portunus trituberculatus
AACCCAATGAAGTCCGGGTCTTCTGTGACTGATTCTGCAGGCAGCTATCACTGACAATCCCTGGTTGTCTAACAGTGACAGATAATGTGCCACTGTTCATCTCCTAAATCTATTAACAGTGGTGTTCCTCAGGATTCTGTCCTGTCACCCACTTTCTTCCAATTAGCTATTCATTAATGATCTTTTAAACCAAACTTCTTGCCATATCCATTCCTATGCTGATGACACCACTCTACACTTTTCCATGTTTTTTTCAGAGATGACCAACCTTTCAAGAAGTTAACAGATCACATAGGAATGCCACAGAATGCCTGACTTCTGATCTCTATAAGATTTCTGATTGGGGCAGAGAAAACTTAGTAGTGTTGGTGCCTCAAAAACTGCATCTATCAACTTGACACAACCTTCCAGACAACTATCCCTTCTTATACATCCATGTATGGATGTATAAGGCATATATGGGGGGTACCACTCACACAGTTTTATTAGAGAAGGCGGAATAAAAAGTTTTTCACTTATTAGTTCCTTCCCTCTGACTGACTGTCTTCAATCTCTTTCTCAGTGACTCTTGCTATCTTCATACTAACTGCTCTACTAATCTTGTTAACTGCATGCCTCCCCTCCTCCTGTGGCATCACTATAAAAGAATTTCTTCTTCTTCTCACTGTTATTCAGTCCAACTTTCTAATGCAAAAGTTAACCAGTACTCTCAATCATTCATATTTGTCTCTGGTAAACTCTGGAACTCTCTACCTTCTGTTTTTTTCAACTTCCTATGAATGAATCTCATTTAAGAGGAAGGTTTAAAACATTTATCACTTTTTTTTGGCTAAATCTCTCGGATCTTGAAGGGGACTGGCAACTAAGTGGGCCTTTTTTTTCCATTTTATGTTGCCCTTGTCCAGATTTTCCTCTTAAAAAAAAAAATAAATAAATAAATAAATAATTAAATAAATCTATTTTGAATTCATCTATATGCTAAAATAATTCTCCCTACTTCATGAAAGAACAAGACAAACCTTGGTGAAAGCATGTGGGTCCATGTTGGGCTGGAGGTGGCACACAGCATGCCGGGGACCAGGGGGGAGAGGCGGCAGACTGGTGTTCTTCCTGGTCATCTTTTCAACAGCCTTCTCCAGCTGATGATCAAACTTGCTGTAGAAGGTTTTTTTTTTTTACTTATAATGGAGGATGACTTTTTTTTTTTTATCAGTAACAAAACAAATACCCATCTGTTGATGAACCAAACTGGCACCCTCATCAAGACATCATGCAAGACATTATCAAATGTCCTCACTTCAATTCTTTTATTTTCTTTATGTGACATACATGGAATGTGATGACAAATGTTATAAGGTCTGAATTTCAGAATGATGTATATTAACCAGCCAGTGCTTGTAACATAAGTAGAATAGATTATATTCAATATTACTAATTTCCTTACATGCTTCAACTTTAAGTTTATGAAATTATCTCAATACTAAGGAAGATCAGCAATATGAATAAAGAAAAGTATATTTCTAAACAAACCTTGTTAGAGCAATGAACAAAATAATAATAATGAACTTAAAATACATAGCTCTGACAAATACTTTTTTGCTACTCACTACCAATACAGGTTATATACTGCGAGTTATGGTACATACTCTGGGATATGACGGCTCGAGTAATTCTGAGTTGAAAATCATCGATACACATCTACAATTTAAGGCTTAGTTTAGGCTTGAGGTGGATATTAAATATGATGTAAGAAAAATTTGTCATTTTCATATCATACTTCATTACTCAGTTATGAATGCCATTTGATGAAATTTGTTGTGAAGTAGGAAGCAATCCATGCAGTTAAAATACAAAGGCTTATTGAGTTTCATATCACTCTGACTTAGTAATGAGTACTGAAAATGCCCCATTCAGTAGATAACATGGAAGACAAAATAATCATTAATCTGTTCATTAAACCAAAACTAATCCTTAGCATACAAAGTGATAAGAAATTTTCCATCCAAAATAATTTATTCTTTTTATCTCTACAAATATCTGCAGAAATTAGTTTTTCATATTATCTTATTTATATGAGTAAATGGGTCATTTTCAGTACTCATTATTAAGTTAGACTGACATGAAATTCAATGAGCCTTTGTATTTTAATTGTATGGAGCAATTTCAACAAACTATTACCAAATTTTAGGCATTCATAACTGAGTAAGGAAGCTTTGAAAATAGCAAATTTCTCTTCCATCATATTCAAAATCCACCTCATGCCTAAACTAAGCTTTAAATTGCAAATGTGTTTAGATGATTTTCAACTAAGAATTACATGAACTGTCATATCAAGAGAATGTACCATAACTCATGGAACACCCTGTATTTACTTGCTGTACCTGATTTGTTCCTGAAACATCAAATATGCAATACCTATAGAATACTTAGTTGCACCCTAAATTAACACCACATTCACCTTGTGTCTCATCTCTATTTTTCCAATGCACTTCTTACCGAGCTCCATCAATGAATTTATCCTCTGCCTCAAGACAAACGACTCTCACATCATGTCCATAGGCCAGGAGTCTTGAGAGGTGGCCCTGCCCTGAGCCAACATCCACCATAACTCCATCACAGATGCAACGAGCCACCTGGGCTGCCACGATGGCCAGGCGAGCCACCTCATGCTGCTTCTTTGGCTTCAGGTGGCGGCGGAACACGTGTTGCAGTAATTTGTGTTGTCCTGCAGCTGTGGTCAACAAATGTACAGTTCAGTAATATATATGAGTGGAATTGTAAGTATTTTTGGGAAAAAGGTAAGGAGTGCAAATTACTGTTACAAAATTGTGCCACGATTCCAAAATAGACAATGGCAAACATTTCCTTATAAACCTAATTTGAATAATTTGGTATTCCAAAATAAACAATGACAAACATTTCCTTATAAACCTAATTTGAATAATTTGGTAGGAAGTTTCCATTCCAACATTAAAATGTTGTCTCCTTTCTTTTTGATTTTATGACTACTTCTTTTGTTGGTTTATTTTATCCACTACTATAATAATAATTAATAAATTGGAAGAGCCAATATATTACCTGCACTCAATTCAGAATCAGAATCTCCCCATGAAACTGACACTTGTTGTACTGGAGAGATATAATCTGGATCACTTTTATCTACATTCTTGTGTGATGCCTTACTGTGTGTCTCACACTGAACAGTGCCACTGTTGCATTCAATTTCTGATTTATTTTCTATATTACATGATATCTCATGATACTCTGGTTTATTAAGGTTAATGTTGCCTGTCTGGACCTGCTGACTGAGGTAGTGCAGGAGGGGGTCCACAGAAGACACAGCCTTCCGGGGGAGGCTGAGGGCATGGGATGCGGCACGGAAGGCCAGGAGTGACAGGGGCCAAGCACTCTCCTGTCTGAAACATGAAAATTTTCTTAGAGGTGAATATGATATAATTACTGAAGTTACAAATGTCTCTAGTTAAAGGAAGAAAGTATGATACACAGCTCTGGTTATACTTTAGAAAAAAAAAAAAAAAAAAAAAAAAATCAATACAGACCACTGCAACTTACTTAATACTTGCACCATGCTGCAAGAATGAGGCAAGATCACCAGGACAGAATTTGTCAAGAACAGCTGTCCACTTTGGATTCAGTCGAGACCATAAATCTTCAGTGAAGAAATCCTGGATAAAAAAAATTTACACTTAGCAGCAGTCAATGACTAAAATAGGTTATAATCAGTCTCTTTTTAGAGATGCTTACATGACACATAAGTCTATAAGCATATTTCAGTTGATATATACACTTGTTTTGGTATTACTTATCATAAAAATATAGAGATGATAAGATATTTTATTGATTATTATTAATAGGATAAATGTAATTGTCTTCATCTTACTAGGAGAAAGGCAGCTTGAAACTGAACTCCCAACAAGAGACATTCAATGTACTACATGACACATTACTTAGCAGACCACAACAAACACCACCACGAAAGTAAGTACAACACTGACAACCTTGACTCACCAACACATAGGAATCCAAAATGTTTCTGTTGAGATCCAAGAGTTGAACAGCCTGACTGGTGTAGTTCCTCCAGCCCTGAACACTTTCAGTGGACAGATGGACATACTGGAGGCTCTGCATAGCTGCTGCAAGAAGAAAGGAGCTTACACATGTTTTCTTGGCCTTTTATTGATTAAGTAACCTACAAGAATATATTTTTCTTCTATTTACTACATAAAGTGAATCACTCATAACAGAAGCCTATTATACACTAAAGCATTTCTCACTGAAAGAAAAAGTTAATATTCACATGGACAACAATTTTTAAAGATTTACCATATTTGAGGGGAAGGTGCTAACATGCTGCAACACCCGTGCATGTGATGGACTGATGGGTTCGTTCATGTGTGTGAATTATCATAGTTATTATTTGCACATGCATGAAAACAACGACAGCGATTGGTTCTTTTGTATGAGCATGCAGCTAATGACCAACAAAAATAATAAAGAATAAATTTAGCCAATCAGAGCAGTTTGTGGAGAGAAGCGACTCATTTTAAATCAGTCTATGGAAGATGTCTGAACGGGCAGGGTGTTGCCTTGATTACTTCCATTGTATTGCCAGGAATTACAAAGAAAAACAAAGCAACAACTTCTTATTAACTTCTTAGTGTTGCTAGTCACATTAGGTTAGTTTGCTTTGGTTAGATCAGTTTGTGTTAGTTAATTTGTTCTGAGAAGACATATCAACAGTGTATGTTGGTCTCAACTAGATTATGTTAGTTTTGGTTAAATAGGTAAGTTTCAATAAGCTCATGTAGCCAGCAGTGACCAGCGGTGACAGCAAGTACTCACTGCAGCAGTAACAGTAAAAATTTCTGACTTAATTTTGTGGTACTTTGTGATAATGAAACTATTTTCTTTTGGCACATCTCTGTCTGCTTTGCATTAATCTTTCTTTTTGTTTCATCGCATTACAGTACAATCTGAGGGGATACACTGTATTTTTGGGAAAGGGGGAATAAGAAAAAGTAGTGATTTGTAATGGAAACAATGTGGATTAATTCAAAACAGGTCAACAACTACCAGAAAAAAAGTTTAATCCTCAGATGAGAGTATGGTGTAACACTAAAAATTTACCAAATTATGTATATGATAGCAATGTGTGAAGAATTATTTTGTGCAACAAACTTAGAGTAGTCACACAAGGACATAACAAAAAAAAAATATAAGCAAAGGCCCAAGACTGGACATTAAGAAATACATGTTCTGCAATAGAGTAGTGAATAAATGGAACAGCCTCCCAGATGCTGTGGTTAAGGCAAGAACAGTGAACTGTATTTCAAAAGAGGGTAAATCTATAGAACAGTAACTCCTTACATATTCTTTTCTATTACCCCTTCCCCCAACAAGCTTGGGGGCACGTGGGTAATCGGGGGTTTTGTGGGGGGGAGCCAAAAGAGGTGAGATATAGCAATCTAAAAAAAATCTAAGGACAAAAACCTAATCTAACGTAACCTAACCTAACCAGGGGGGGCTGTGCCACCCCGGACACCCCCTACAACACTAACCTAACCCTAACATAAACCTAACCTAACGTAACCTGACCTAACCAGGGGGGGCTGCGTCCCCCAGACACCCCATGCAACACTAACCTAACCCTAACATAAACCTAACCTAGCCGGGGGGGCTGCAACCCCCGGACCACCCCCTGCAACACTAACCTAACCCTAACATAAACCTAACCTACCGTATCCTTGCTTTGGGGCAGCTTCCCTCCTCCCACACCGGTTCTCTTATAGCTTCACACAATATGCCCTACCTCTACCAATACCTCTCCTCACAATACCTTAACGAAAAGATGAAGATCCTGGCTGGTCCTCTTCTCGATTGTACACTGACTTGCATCGCAGGAGCGATGATTTCCCAGTAATCAAATTCGCAACCTTTACAACTAATGTCCCTGGTGGCCATGGCTCAACTGTGCACACAGATCTCTGTGCACCTGTCTGCCCAGCTGTGCCCCGCCTACGAATACATATACCAAATTCCCATTGGCGGAGCTTGTGGTGTTAACGAGGTGGTGGCACGTCATTGGACAAAAGAACTATAGACACAATAAGAATCCTATTCAGCAGTTACCCACAAACCCAGGATGTGAACAACAGACAGTCACTTCCTGTTACCCACAAATTATTATAGTAGCTGAACGCTTTTTCTGCTTTGGTCGTTTATTGTTAACGCTGATGTATTTGCTATGAATTATCTGCATAGACATAAAGAAAAGATATATACAATAGACAATAGCAATGTTTACTATTTGGACTTAGACTCCAAGTGACGTCTCTAATTTCAGTGAGGCAATGTGACATAACCGTGTGTGACCCCCAAACAAGACCACAAGGTACGTGTTCTCCATTAACTACTCATCATTTTGTGTTATTATTGCATGGATTAGAGAGGAGGTCCTATTCTAAAGATTTACGCAAAAGAAAATTGGACAGGATGTTGGTGTCAAAGACAAAAGTGGGACTATACAGCCATAATTGAAAATACCTGCCTTGACCACAATAACCACAGACATTATAACTTTATGGTTTAATACATCATCCCCTATCTCTACTATCACACCCCCAACCCCTCAAACAAGCTTGGGAGCCTTTGGGGAATCGGGGGTTTTGGGTGGGGAGGTATATGAGTTTTTATTAATTTGCGGCAGGTAGTATACTTGTTGGAAATGTTGGAAGTAGTAAGAACAACCACCTAAGGGTGGCCGAAACCATCTTGAGTTTATTGTACGAAACTTTAGTAAAACCGAACTCTATTTTAGTGAAAGAGCTGTTGGTGTCACAGGCTCAGTCGGACTCAAAGATTCTGGTATGAAAATCTATGGTTACCGAGCAAGAGGAAACCTGTACTAGTATTCGTGATTGTACAACTTAAGTTTGTTTCTAATCACCTTGGATGATGCTTATTACACCACGGAGACATGGACAGAGGAGATGGATGGGGAATCCTTCACATTAGTCTGGATGTGACATTTCTTCTTCTCGGGGGTTTGTTGGGGCCGTGCAGGCTGTGTGTCACGGCCTCTACTGCCCAAAGGTGCGGTATGTGGTGGTGAGGTGTTCAAGCTATATGCGGTGGAGTTGATTTGTTTCCTGTAGGAAGGTCCTGGTGAGGTTGAGGGTCTTGAAAGCCTGAGTGGTATTTTTCACCCCACACCGACTGTCGCTGTCGGCTGAGTTGTGTGTACATGTGGTTTCGGATGTTCGGCTCTTGTGTTTTCGGCGTATACAAGTAATTTCTTTATTTTTTTCTTCTTGGTAACATTCTTATTAAACACAAAAAATAAAGAAAGTTAAATAGAATATGTTTGAGTTTTAGTGATCAGAATAATTTTTTTGGTTAACATTAAAATAATATATTTCGCTTGAAGAAATCAGTCCTTGCCCAGGGGGTGGGTGGCTAGGCCCATCCTCCTCGTTTGTTGTAATTATTTATCAATTCAACAATAAATGTATCAATCAATCAATCAATCATTCCTTAAATTTCTTGAAATATAAATTTACGGAAAATATTTCAAGATACATCAGTTGTTATAAGATTTGAAAGAAAATAAATTCTGGCGAAAAAGACATTTCTATCTACCTAGGTATCTAGAAATTACTCCCTTAATTGTAGACTATGTATTTGTGATTCTTTCATGAATATTCTACTTAGGGTGGCAAATTTTGAACCAAGTATTTAGTTTTTAATTATAGTAGCTGAACGCTTTTTCTCATGGTACAATAACTTTTTGATAGGTAGACGCACGAAAACATTATTGGAACCACCAGCTGACTCAGTGACGTCATCCGGTCGTGTAAACAACTCCATATCTTCGAGTGAGTATACACGTGTGGCAGAATTTGATCTTGGATTGTATGTTTCATGTGCCTTAATATTAATTTCTTATTGTTAGTATGGGCAAAGCTAGACCTTGTGCAGTGTATGGATGCACGCCTGCCAAATCTAGTAATTTTAAATATTATAAATTCCCCAAGAACAAGACCATCGCAAGACAATGGCTCCAAAAATGCTATCGTGCTGACACAGTAAACGTAAATAATGCCGTGATTTGTGAGCAACATTTTAGTTCCGCCCAAATTAAGCGCAATTTGAAATATGAGTTATCAAGTTCCCCAGTTCCAAGGAGTTGGAGGGATCTAAAACTGAGGCAGTCCCTGATCAAAATCTGCCATTTCGTGGACACGATAATGGAAGTGGCCTTTCTGCAGAAAATACAGGTAAGGAAACTTAGATTTACTGGCTAAATCTGATCAGTTTCAACACTCCAAATTAGAAATTGTATAATCTGCTTATGCTTAATGAACGAAATTAGTTCTACTAGTAGCCTAGACCTAGTCCATAATTTACAGGCTATGCCAGCCTTACAGGCTACTGACTGTACCATGGTACAATAACTTTTGATGTCTCTCGTTATTGTACCATGGGTTTACACTCAAGAATAAAGTACCTATATGAAGTGTGAATAGTTTAGGGCCGATGCAAGCTAAAGGAATGGATTGCCACGTTTAAATAGCGGTATGCACTCACGGTCCATTCATATTACATGCATTTCAATGGCTTACGGTCCCCACTGAAATGCATTTAGTATGTGACAGCACCGTAAACAGAGCGTGACCGTCCTGTATAGTGTGATCG
Source organism: Portunus trituberculatus (assembly GCF_017591435.1). Taxonomy (NCBI): domain Eukaryota; kingdom Metazoa; phylum Arthropoda; class Malacostraca; order Decapoda; family Portunidae; genus Portunus; species Portunus trituberculatus. Next base: position 2,513,716 of record NC_059277.1, read on the forward strand.
CCTTTAGACTCATACGTGCATTAGCCTTTAGCCTCTTGTAGTTTTATATGTAGAGAGAACAGTGAGGTGCTGAGGAAGACGACGAAGGTACATGAAGGCGAAGAGAATCAGAGGAAATCAATGTGCATTATATAATTATGCATAATGTATATGGCTTGAAAAATTCACTAATAATGTTTTTGAGCCACATCTACTAGGTTATCTGACATGTTTTTATCCGTACAATATCTTGTCTATCGCTATGAAATATCAACATTCAATCACTAATGTGTATCATATTTAATTTTCAACCGCATAACTAATGGATCATGAAAAGAAAAAAGTTTTATATTAATCATTCATGATTTATTGAGTAGCAGACTATCGCGATGAGAGCTGGCTAGGCGAGTGGATGACGTCACAGAAACAGCGTTTCAGAAGACTTACCAGTAGGGCTGTGAGTTCAAGACTCGTGCGTCTACCTGTCTCTCGTTATTGTACCATGGCTTTTTCTGCTTTGGTTGTTTATTGTTAACGCTGATGTATTTGCTATGAATTATCTGCATAGACATAAAGAAAAGAGGTTATGGATAAGACTCACTTTATAGGCGGGTGAATGGCAAATGCAAGTAAGCCTTTTAATCCAACATTAATGTGATTATAACTTTCCATGGATGAAATCAAAATAAAGTTAGCGTGTTCATTGGTCTATGGCAGGGTATATATATAAATTATGTAGAATTCCTGGTTTATAGGTATCTCTCGGCCTCTTAAGAAGAAAAGAGTACAAACAAGAAGAAAAGACGAAAAAGAAGGAAAAATAAAGTGGAAACAGATAAGAACAAGAAACATGTACGCGTAGTTTTTCCAGCAGGTGTTGTTACATCCTTAAGTCACCGTGTATATTACCTGTTTTGTGTAGAACAGTGCTATCTATCGTTTACTTGTCGTCCTTTGTACCTGCTTTGATAGTCCACTTATTACCTGTTGATCAAAACTCTTGCCTTAGAAACTTTTTTTTTTCTATACACCGGTTTATATTTTTGATCTTATCCCTTACAATTATGATTTTTTTTTGTTTAATCATGTTTGGTTCACAATATACTTTTGAACCTCGACAAGGTTATGTAATCTAAATGAATTTCTTGTCCTATACCCTTAACTTGATCCAGAGTTAAAGGTTCAATAATTCTATGGAAGTAAATATAAACAGCCATTGTTTCAGATAATTGCATTAATACATATGGTTAAGTGGCATTGTGAAATCAGTTCCTCATCACTGAATACTTAATTTTCCTGTGAATAGGCCCATAATTAGTGTTATAATCGCTTGCGCATGGAGTCCCAGACAAAGAAAGTCATTGCTGGTGCCTCGTGTATCAGTCGCTAACTAGAAAAGCGATAAACGATTTGGTGAACTAAATCTCAACTCTAAGCTACAGTAACTAGAACAATAACAATTATAGAAAAATATACAAAGACTACACATACGCTTCTATCCCTCCTCCCTCTTTCTCTCTTCGATTAGATTGGGAAGCATGGAATATCATTAGACTAGAGCACGTCCCCCTGCTGAGGCTTTGATTTAGATGGAACAATGAATTAAGTGCGCATCGGTGTGGAAAGGGTAGCGGTAAAGCGCTCACTTGTATATTAAGGAAATCGCTGCCGTATATTGAATGGTTGGGCAGTGCAGCATGTAGTGAAAAGAAGAGATCGGCAATCTTCTCCAGGCAATGGCCACAAAATTCTGGTATGAGTGTATGTCTGTGTTTGACAAGTACTGTACATACATATGCGAGCGGCCGAAGTCAACAAGCAAGCCTACCAACCTCCCGTCAGCTGCTCCTCCACCACGTGTTCCGCCAACAGTCACCACAAACAGCAACCTCTTTTGTGATCTAGCAGGCAAGTAAAGCACTGCGGGTTTTCTTAATCACAACGGAGGGTCTGAGGGTGTAGTGGTTAGTCCTGGTTTTCCTATAAGTTCGACACAATGAATAATTTGGCAATGTAGGTTTAGTTTTCTCAAAGTCACTCCATAATGGAAGGTCTTGTGATGCGGTGTTGGTAGTCTTAGTTTACTGAAGTTTACGAGACAATAGAAGGTATGAAAGCGTTATTAATCCTTGTTGTCTTAAATTTATGACACAATGGAGGATCAGGTGGCTTAGTTTGTCCTGCGCATGTGTAGAATCTTGAGCAAACTAACTAATTGAATGCCTGTTAGAAGCTATGAAGTTTTGATTAAGGTGACAGATTGGATTAAACATATTTCTCACGTGACTAACCTATGTGAGATGCATTTCTTTAATTAATGAGTAAGGTTATTCTCTGCTTTTTTGCTTTTTTAATAGTGTTCCTCTTCTTTAATTTCTAGGTTTATTAGTGATCAGTGTTCAAAGCATTACCGAGGAAGAGGAAAAGAAATAATGGATCAGGAAGTGAGTATATTGTGTGTGTTTGTGTGTGTGTGTGTGTGTGTTTCTATACTACATTTATTTTTGTATGTGTTTTTAATGATTCTAATTGTTGAAGGTTCGTGCATTATACAGGTAAGGCAGGCCAAAGCGCTGAAATGTTGTGTGTTTAGTGTGTGCGTACATAATTGATGCAGATACAGTTTCTCCCTCGTTGTCTGTATATTTTATTTAGATGTGCTTGGTAAACTCGTATATACGGTATAGCGTCATGTACTGTCATGTGTGTGTTGGTGAGCTAACATGGCTCGTTAACTTTTTAGAATTACCTGCGATGCAATTACGAAACTATAAATTCGGGGTGAAATTTCAAAGGACAACGTTGCATGCCATAAGAAATCAATATCACTACCACAAACAATAAGAAATGATCAATACGTACTTTGAACTAATACAGAGGCGTGCAATATCATCATTCACTGTTTAACTGCAGTGGCATGGTCAAGAAGTTTAATTTATGTAATCAGATTACTGCCAGTCTCATAAAATATTGCAATGAATTAATGTCTAGAACGGAGTTTTCTTGTATAAGAGACTTTTAACTCTTTAATATAATGAATTCACACAACAGTTTGCTTGTCATGAAAAAAAAAGTTAACTCGATATAAAAAATATCTGATGTTACACACACACACACACACACACACACACACACACACACACACACACACACACACACACAAAGAAAAATAAATAACTGAATAAAAAAAAACAAAGATGAAAATAATTGAATAAATAAAAGAATAAATAGAAAAAAGTAGATAAAGAAATGAAAAAGAAAATACGAAAGATTGATGTTCTGTGTCACATAACACCCTTCACATCACTCAATACCCTGCTTTTACTGAATAGATAGTCGATACGTAAAAGCTTCATTAACTCCATATGCTGATTCTATTTAGTGACACAGCATAAGAACCTTCTAGAACACTGAACACTTAGCCTTAACAAAAAATGATCTTAGGGCAGTGGAAAACCTCGTATGTTTCCTCTTAGCCTCCGTCACTGATAACATTGTGGCTGCTCCATGAAGTGACGGCAGCGAGTAAACAACAGGATCCTTTTAAAACTTTTTGCTCTGGCTGAAAATTATCCTAGCAGCTTTGTATCTTATATCCTCCTTCCTCTGGTCTCTCCATTCTATCTTTCCTCCTTCTCTCCTCCGTATCTTTCTTCCAACTCTCCTCCTATATCTTTCCTTCTCTCCCCGCCACCTATTTTACCTCCATCTCTCTCTCCGTCTTTATATTTTTCTTTCCCTGTATTTTTCTTTCTCTTCCTCTATCTTTCCTTCTCTCCTCCTCTGTTTTTCCTCCTCGTCTCCCTCTCTATCTTTCCTTTTCTGTCCCCTTCTATTCTTCCATCTGTCCCTCTCTATCTCTTCTTCTCTTCCCCCTTCCATATTTCCTCCTCGTCTCCCTTCTATCTCGGTTCCTCTCCATCTCTATATTTTCTCCTCGTCTCCCTCTCTATCTTTCCTCCTCTTCCTGTCTTTTCTCCTTGTCTTCTCTCTCCCTCTATCTTTCCTTATCTCCCCGCCTATTTTTCCTCCCCCTTCTCTATTTTTCCCCCTCTCCTTCTCCATCGCGTTTTTTTTTCTATTTCCTCCTCGTCTCCCTCTCTATCTTTCCTTCTCTCCCTATCTATTTTTTCCTCCTTGTCTTCTCACTCCCTCTGTCTTTCCTTCTCTCCTCATCTACTTTTCCATCCCCCTCTATCTTTCCCCCTCTCCCCCTCCATCGCGGTAACTTGCTTCCTCTTTCCGGGCGCGAGCTACTCTAACAACAACAAACCGGGATTAAAGTTTGGAGTTCTCGTTATGCCAGAACTTAAGTCAGGGTGCAATACGTTTTTATTTTAACTTTTTCTCCACAGACGACTGCGATTCCTTCCCTTAGCGTTGGAGTTAGATTAAAGTGATGTATATTCGATTATTTTTGCCCTTGTGTCTTGTTTTCTACGGTTATTGAGAGAGAGAGAGAGAGAGAGAGAGAGAGAGAGAGAGAGAGAGAGAGAGAGAGAGAGAGAGAGAGAGAGAGAGAGAGAGTTAGGTGATGGATGTGATATAAATAATGAACAATATGAAGTTAAATTAAAGTGATGTATACCTTACCATAATAATTTGCCCTATTTCTGCGTGTATCCTTATTTTTGTGGTTATGAGAGAGAGAGAGAGAGAGAGAGAGAGAGAGAGAGAGAGAGAGAGAGAGAGAGAGAGAGATGATGTAAAATGATGTGAAATGTCTTAAATGCGAGGCTAGATTAAAACAACGTATATTCATTCATTTTAACCTGTCTCTACCTCTCTATCTTGTTATTCTACGGTTCTAAGAGAGCTAAAACGAGCGAGAGAGAAATAGAAAGAGCAATACTAAGGGAGGCGTATAAAATGTTACGTCTTAATACAGACACGTGACTATGAATAACATCAAGGATTATAGTATTTTAATGATTCTTTTTTGCTACACTAACATAATCCTTAACGCGGTGATACGAAGACTTAAACATTTTATTTATTATTTCTCGTTGGGGTGAAAAACAAGAGCTGCTATCGACATCTGGCAACGGTGAAGGGATTTTGGCGGCTGTTCTGATGAGCTGCGCGCCGCCCCATTGATATGCAAATGATAGAAAACCCGCAATTGACATGCTAATGATCCCTCCTTTATCACCCGCTCACACGCACGTACACACGCACACGCACACTGTCACACATGCACGCACTGCCCCCTTCCACCCACCTCAGGTCCTTCCTCACGTTTACACGCACACGCACACGCACTCAAACCAGTTTCACGTACATGGGTCGCGCACATACTGCACATACATCAGGCTTATCGTTATTCATCAAAGAGTTTAATTCAATAAATCTGGCTTTCGTTTTGAAAAAAAAGGTGAAAAAAATACGAGAAATCCATGCGTTTGGCTTCCACTTGCATGCATTTTAGCCTCTGTACGTATCACGCACACACACACACACACACACACACACACACACACACACACACACACACACACACACACACACACACACACACACAAGCTACTCTACCGTGACATTTGTAAAATCCAGAGCGAAGTGAAGCGAACGGCCACAAAATTTGCCAAGCCAACCAACCGACTGGCCACCACCAGCCACAGCCACTGCCACTGCCACCGCCACCGCCGCCGCCACCACCACCACCACCACCACCACCACCACCGCTGTTTGTGGGCGAGCTGATCGGCCGGAATGTGATTACCCGGCGTTGTGTGCATTGTCGCCGCGTCGGGAAAGTCACGTCACTGGTCATGTTTTTACGCGGACTCTGATTTTTTTGTCTTTCATGCACTGGTAGGATGAAAAATGTGAAAAAATGGGGGTGGAGGAAAAAAAAGCTTAGTTTGTGTTTGTATTCTTTTTATTTTGCTCCGTGTGTTCTTTGTTTTATTGTGCGTGTAGATTTTCCTTTTGTTTCTTGTATGTTTCTCATTTATTATCGTTATTTGGTAATGTTGTTCTTAATATCCAGTGCAGAGAGAGAGAGAGAGAGAGAGAGAGAGATCATAAAGTTTGCGTGTTGTACTGTACATTCAGTATTCACATGTAGTACTCTCTCTCTCTCTCTCTCTCTCTCTCTCTCTCTCTCTCATCTGCGCCATTTTGTTCCTTCCACGGGCTAGCGGTGGTGGTGGTGGTGGTGGTGGTGGTGGTGGTCTCGTGGGAACTGGTTGAGCGGGGGCAGTATAGTACGTGCAGTATTTATTTACCTATGTTGTTCCTCCCTCGCGCTGTTTTGCCTGACAAGTGATGGGTTTATTCGTGGATTATTTAGCTTTCCGTTGTTACTTTCTTTATCGATGTATCTTAATTTTCCAACATTCAATTTTTTTTTTTTAGGAATTTTGTAATTTTATCAGTTTTCTCTTTTTTTGTGTGCGTGGTGTTTTCTTTTTTCCTTATTTTTTTTTCTGGTGTTTCTTTTACCCTCGTTGTTTTGTGATATTTGATTTACGACACATCTTCATATTCATTCAGTCTACTCTTTAACGGTTTAATGCAGCTTCATGCACAGGTGGTGATTAAAATAGTGAAGATTCTGGATCGTTAATCTTCTCACCTCCATAAACTCTTTCTAATGTCAATAAAATTGTCTAATCACACCCTAAACTCATGGTAAAAATGCGTCCCAGTACTGAAGTGGTTAAATGTGATGTGTTTAGGAAATATTCAGAATGTATTAGATTTTCCTCTCTAACATAGCGTTCCTCTTATTAAAGATTTCATTGCTCGTGTTCTGTGCAACGTGTATACTCTCGCCAAGGCCTTTTCTAGCATACTTGAAGCTCTTGTGAAAAGTGAATAAATAATGTTTGTTTCGATTGCTTCATAAACCTTACACTCTTGATAAACGTTCCCTATATATAGAATAACGTTCAAACTTTACCTAAACATTTCCTTCCTAACCTTCTTCGGGCTTCTTTGCAACTCTCCGTTTTCCTTGCAACATTTAATTTTCTTCAACATCAAATCTTTTAGTGGTCACTCTTTCCCTTTCTCTGCTCTATTACATTTATTCCTCCTTCCTCCCCATACCCATTTTCACCTATCCTCCCCTTTCCCTCCCTTTAGTCTTCACAACTCTCTCATCTCTTCAATAGGCAGATTTTCTCACGTCCCCCTCCTCTCATTCCCTCCACCTCACAACCCTTCCTCTCGTCCACGCCCAGTTTCTTCAAAGCCACTTCAATACTTCTCTCTCTTCTCTTTCTCCAGTCTGTTCATTCTTATTCCATGCGTGTTTCTGTTGTAATATGACTAGTTCGTCGATTCACAACACATTATCTCCTGTTTCCCTCCACTTTCTCCTGTCTCTTCTTCTCTCCTTTAATTCTTACACCTTTTCTTGCTTATATCTTTAGTTCCTCAATTCACAACTCCATATCTTCTTCCGCCCTTTATATTTCGAGTTCCTCCATCTTGCAGCTTCTATAATCTCCCCGTTTCTCTCATTTCTCTCTGATCTCAATATTTTCTCTTTAGCATCCTCAGTTCCTCCATCCACTAACTCCATTTCTTTCCATTACCTTAAGTTTCTCATACTCATAGTCTCTCCAAACCCTTCTCCTCATTCTTCCATGCCTCCAGCCCTCCCAAATTCCTATGTCGAGACACATCTCAGAGGGCTAATCCTTAAAGATTTGTCGTAGTCCCATGTTTGTTTGGATGAGGCCTCGTCGTTCCCACCCTCGGAGGAAGAGGAGAAAGAGGAGAGTGGGAGAGGAGGAACACAAAGGAAGAAAAAAACATTGGTAGACTTGCATGTTGTTTGGGATGGAGTAAATTCTCAATCTATATTAAGAGACGTGTGGTGCGAGGAAGGAAGGAAGGTGAGGAAGAGAAGGGCGAGGAACAAAGGGAAAGAACAGAGCCGTGGATTTATTGCTTCTTGCGAGGCTGTTGGTGACTCTAATTTACAAAAGATAAGAAAGAGGAGGTGGAAGCAGCGGCCTACACTGAAATACTAAAGAGGTCCTGTTTATGATAACATTATTCATGATTTGTTATTTATTTGAAAAAAAAAAAAGTTGCTAGTACAGGTCGGCCCTCGCTCAGCTACCATATAAAACAAGAAATAGTTATTAAAATTTCGCATTCCAGTCTATAGAAAATCTCAAAAACAGCTAAAAATAACAACAACAGCTTTCCCTCATAACGGCCCACGCCATCCCCGTCAATAACTGGACAGACTCGTTTACCTCGGGAAGAAAAGAGCAGCTCCCAAGCCCCCGCCCTGAACCAAAGCCTAAAGGAGGGATAAGAGGAACACCCGCCCCAATCTTTCCCGCGGACAAACCCACGAACAAACCATTGACACTCGCTATAAGCATTACTAATCCCACGGTCCGTCAGCCAAAAATACGCGTGTCCATTAACCCGTCAGCGAGGAACAGTCAGTAAGTATGTTAAGCTCATCGCGAACAAATGAGGAAAAGCGTTAATCTCACCGCGAACAAATAACCGCACACTCACACACACATACACTCACACACTCTTCTCGTCTCCCTCCCTCAGTCCCCCTGCGCCGCGTGTTTGGCGAGTGTTTCGTCCCCTGGCCGCTAGAGGGTCAACTGTGCCGCAAGAGGGCCTCGAGGGGATGGTATAAGTGAGGGAGTGGAAGGGAGTGCGATGCTCTGTGTTTACTTTTCTTAATCCGATTTATTCGAGTGTCGCGTCTCTTGAGTGTGCTTGTGTGGATTACCGCGCTATTCAAAATTAACGGGGGAAGACTTAAATATGAAGGAGGTTATTCGTGGCTGGGCGGAGAGGAAGGGAAAGGAATGTTTTTTTGCGGTTTTCTGGTAGCATTTGTTCTTTGTTATTGGCTTCAGTGCTTATCGAAGGGAAGGGAGATGAAGCACCAGTCTTATTGGGTAAGTAAAGTAATAAATAAAGCCAATTGAAATAGATGTATACTACACTGCAAGGATGATAAAGGAGACGTTATTGCGAAGAAGGAAGACTGAAATATTACGAAATACAGCATTATTAACTGGGAAAAATAGAAAGGGGCTATTTTTTAATCATTTGGGTATTTAAAGTAATAAATTCAGCGAGATGAAATAGATGTACTGCGCTGCCTGTTTCTTAAAAATGACACTATATATAGCAAAGAAGGAAAATTGAAATAACCTTATGGAGTTCAACGTGATTAACTGGAGAAACAGAGAATGCTGTTTTTAATTGTTTGGTACAAGTATGTAATGTTATCAGTGCTACATAGAATGCGCTGCAGAAAATAATCGGAAAAATATAAGAAAAAAAGGCGTACTTCTATGTGAACGTTAGTTGCGCGATGTCTCTTGAAATGCACATCTTCTGAGGCGGCGTTAACTTTTGACAAAACGGTAATATTTTGGAATATATTTACATTTTTGAGTACATTATTGACGATTCAGCGTTAAAAGGAGTTGGTTTCATTCGTCAACTGATCCTAATTACTGGGGAAAAAAATAATTAAACAACAACAAAAAAATACGTGAGAAAGGTTGACAGACAGACAGACAGAGAAATACACAGATCTATACGCTTTTGGTGAAATAGATTGTAGAGTTTCGTGTGTGTGTGTGTGTGTGTGTGTGTGTGTGTGTGTGTGTGTGTGTGTGTGTGTGTGTGTGTGTTCGTTCACGTGGTATTTACTTTCCTCATTAATTCTATCCACTTTTGTCTCCCTGGTCGCCCCTTCCCTCTTCCGTTAATTCCTCTAAGCACTCTCCTTTTACACTCACACCTCTCCCAGAACCCAAAAACTTAGCCAAACTCTTAATAAACCCTTTTTACTTTTCCCTCCCTTCTCTCTCTCTCTCTCTCTCTCTCTCTCTCTCTCTCTCTCTCTCTCTCTCTCTCTCTCTCTCTCTCTCTCGTACTTCATGGTATCTTTTGTCTTTTCTGATGTAGTGTTGTAGGTACACACACACACACACACACACACACACACACACACACACACACACACACACACACACACACACACACACACACACACACATTCCGTTCCGCCATTCCACGCAGAAACACAACATCGAGTCCCAATCAATAAAGAAAATAGAGAGAGAGAGAGAGAGAGAGAGAGAGAGAGAGACCGCTGTTCATTTCTCCAGCGGTTGTTGGGTGGGTAGAGAAAAGCACAACCTCTCCCTCTCTCCCTCTCCCTCTCCAGTTCCACCTCTCTCTCTCTCTCTCTCTCTCTCTCTCTCTCCTCTCCCTCTCCCTCCCAGCCGCAGCCAGTCCAGGAGGGAGCTAATAGCCCCACAACAGCTCACAAAAGGGAACAAAAGGGGTATTTAGCGGCTCGCGTCCTGTCTGTTATCATAAGGGAGACGGAGATGGCCACCCTGTCTTTTGTGATTCTTCATTTCCAGGTGTTTTTTTTTCTCTCTTTTTTCATGGTTGAGGAGGGAATTTCTGTCTTCGCCTTTCCGTCTTTTTTTTTTTTTATTTTCGTCCTCTTCTCTTTGGTTTCAGGATTTTTATTATTTTTATTTTTTATTTTTTATTTATTTATTTTTTGTTGTCGTAGATTAATGAGTGGATTATTTAGTATTTGGAAATGATCTTTGTTTGTCTCATCCATCTCTTCTTTTCCCTTGTCCTCTCTCTCTCTCTCTCTCTCTCTCTCTCTCTCTCTCTCTCTCTCTCTCTGTCTCTCTGTCTGTCAGTCTGTCTGTCTGTCTGTCTGTCTGTCTGTCTGTCTGTCTGTCTGTCTGTCTGTCTGTCTGTCTGTCTGTCTGTCTGTCTGTCTGTCTGTCTGTCTCTCTCTCTCTCTCTCTCTCTCTCTCTCTCTCTCTCTCCAATTCGCGTTCACGTTCACTTTTCCGCAGCAGTTTTGTGAGGAGGAGGAGGAGGAGGAGGAGGAGGAGGAGGAGGAGGAAGAGGAAGAGGAAGAGGAGGAGGATCGCCAGCGAGCCATTTTTCTCCCTACCCTTTTCTTTTTTCTCTTTCTCTTTTTTGAGGGAAATGTGGTGATTTTGGTTGCCGCCGCTGCACGCTGGACTGATTTAGGTGAGAGGCAGAATTCTTTTTCCAGCGGCGCCATAAAGAAATACAGAGTCTGCTGGCCGCATGCATTCATTCACCCACTCCCGCCATATTGAATCGTGGGGTTTGTTATGGTAGCGCCCGTTTTCATTGTGCGGCCTCGGGGTACATGAGGGGGCACTTACCTAAAGCCTTTAGAGGGAAGGAAGAGGAGGGACAGAGAGAGAGGGAGTGACAGGGAGGGAGGGGAGGATAAGAGGGAGACTAGCGGACAGGAGACGGGATATTCTCATGTGGGCTTTTGCTTTTTTGCCGTCATTCTCTGTCACATTTGAGCGGTTCGCATCCCTCCTGTCCTCTCCCGCTGTTTACTTACGGACGTTAAAGGAAGCATCTCAGAGGGACGGGGGCAAATGAGTGCGTGGACATATAGATATAGATATTTTCATGTGAGTTTTTGTTGTCACTCTCTACATCTCAACGTTACTCTGCTCTCTTGTCCTTCAGCTGTTTACTTATGGAGGATGTGAACAGATCGGAGGAAGCATCTCAAGGGGACGGGAGAAATTGAGTGCGTGGACATATATATTAGATATATTTTCATGTTGGTTTTTGTTGTCACTCTCTACATCTCAACGTTACTCTGCTCTTTTGTCCTTCAGCTGTTTACTTATGGAGGTACATGTGAACAGATCGGAGGAAGCATCTCAAGGGGACGTATGGACATTAGATATATTTTCATGTGGGTTTTGTTGTCACTCTCTACATCTCAACGTTACTCTGCCCTCCTGTCCTCCCGCTGTTTACTTATGGAGGTACTTAAAGGAGGCATGTGAAAAGATCGGGAGGTAAATGAGTTCGTGAGCATATATATCTGATTTGAAGGCTCATGAGGGACGAACAGGAGGGGCGGGAGGGGCTGAAGGGAGCGAGTGAGTGGCGGTAGTGGTTGGTAAGGTTTTTGCAATCGATTAGCCTGCCTTGATGTCTATGTTAGTGCCGCCAGCGAGCTAGACACCGCCCCTCTCTATAGTGTAGGCTACTCCATCCCTTCCCCTAGCCTCGTGTTCTCTCTACTCCATTCTCTTCCTCGAACTAGATCAGCTGTTTTTGTTATAGCAGGGTTGTGTTTTTGGCCGCTTTCAGCCTGTATTGTCTCGTACTAATCAATAATTTAAGTTTTAATAAGTCTGTTTACCTTCCTTATCCTCTCTATACCATTCCAGGTGTCACCACTCAGAGGTTTCCACTTTATACGGTTCATTGTTGATTGTGATTTGTAGTAAGTAAATATTTCAGTTTCCATGAGTTTCTTTCTGTTTCTCTGTCTCTTTACCTTCCTTATCCTCTCTACCATTCCAGGTGTCACTATTCAGGCGTTTCCAGTTTATACGGTTCATTACAGATTGTGATTTGCAGTGAGTAGATATTTCAGTTTCCATGAGTTTGTTTCTGTTTCTCTGTCTCTTTACCTTCCTTATCCTCTCTACCATTCCAGGTGTCAGGTGTCACTATTCAGGCGTTTCCAGTTTATATGGTTCACTACAGATTGTGATTTGTATTAAGAAGATAGTTTAATTTCCATGGATCTGTTTTCTTCCATTCCGAACTAGAGAATTATAGTTGCCATTCACCAGATCAGTCACCACTCGTTGTTTAAGTATTTACATTTTTTCTTTTAGTTTTCTCATGGTATAAACTCCATTCCAGTTTATAATGCAAACTAAACGACCATTAATTTTTCTAGTTTAGTTTGTTTCAACGCCAACTGGACCGGCCTCTCTATCATTTCAATCATTGTTTCCAGCCGCTTCCAGTCCATATAGTTCATTTCAGCACGTGAAAAAAAAGGAAAAAGAATGTTAAGTCTCTTCCAATCATTGTGTTTTGTAACTTATTTCAGTCTGGTTCGACCTTTACAAAGATTGATTCCAAGTGAGTAATCTTTCCTTTCTCTATCACCATCATCTTTGTCTCTATCATAATTTTTCTTTTATTTCAGTTTTTTCAATTTATTTTCTTCTGTTCTCCATTTTCGTTTCCCTGGCAGCATACAACAGGGCGTCTCTCTCTCTCTCTCTCTCTCTCTCTCTCTCTCTCTCTCTCTCTCTCTCTCTCTCTCTCTCAGTCCACTGGTTCTGTTTTTCCTTTCCTCTCACTGCTGCTGCTTTTCTTTTTCCTGTTCTTTCTTTCTTTCTTTCCTTCCTTCTTTCTTTCTTTCTTTCTTTCTTTCTTTCTTTCTTTCCGTTGTTTTCTCTTCATCTTTCTCACGTGTTGTGGAAGTTTCTTTTCTTTAATATTTATCAAGTTTATTTTCGCATTGCATTTCTCCTATTTCTTTTATAACTCCTTTTTATTTGGACTTTATTCTCGCCTGTCCATTTACTTTCTTCTCTCTTGTTAGTGAAAATATGAAAGATTGCGATACTTTGATCTGTTTTTCCATTTCAAGTATGTTTTCATGTAGTATATTGATTGTTCATGAATATATGTATAGATTCTCTCTCTCTCTCTCTCTCTCTCTCTCTCTCTCTCTCTCTCTCTCTCTCTCTCACCATATGCGATGAGTCAGCAGAGGTGGCTTCTTCCCTTTCTCCCTCCTTTCGTCTCTCTCCCTCCCTTTCGTCTCTCTCTCTCTCTCTCTCTCTCTCTCTCTCTCTCTCTCTCTCTCTCTCTCTCTCTCTCTCTCTCTCTCTCTCTCTACCTCCCGCCATGCAGCAACCCTCCATTTCTGTCAGTCTTCCCTCCTTTCCTATTCTATTTCCCTCCCTCTCCTCTCCTGCCTTTCTCTTCTCTTCCTCTCTCCCTCTCACTCTCTCTCCCTCTCCCTCTCTCCGCGAATCCCTGTTGTTCCTTGCAGCTTCCCTCTTCCCACAACAAACCTGTGTGTGTGTGTGTGTGTGTGTGTGTGTGTGTGTGTGTGTGTGTGTGTGTGTGTGTGACTGACGCTCTAAAAGTTCATGATGTCATATATGTAAATATTCTACGCTGTGCTTTATATTTACATCGTCGTCTTTTTTTTTTTTTTTTTTATTTATACCATGTTTACTATTGATATCTTCGTCATAGAAGTCATCGCATTACAAGATTTATCATTGGTTTGTTAAAAATGCTTGTTTCGGGTTGATGTTTTTTTCTCTTTTCTTGTTATTCTTCTAAACTTTCATTATCTTATCTTATTCAGTATTGGTAACGGCGTCTTGTTAATCATTGTGCGGTAAAAGTATTCCTGGATTTGTAAACACCTTCAATACCGGGACACATTTTTACCTTGAGATTTGTGTACGATTCGACCACTAGGAAGGATCTATGGAGGTCAGAAGATTAATAACCACAGTCTTCACTACTGTAACCCCCACATGAGTTGCTGAAGCTGTATAAAGTCACCAAATAGTAAGCAGAATGAATATAGAAACGCGTCATGGTACTGAAGGGGTTAGAGAATACATGTTTAGTTCAATATTATCCTCTTTTCTTATTATTTTCGTTCATTTTCTTCCTTTCAACTTTCCTGTAGTGTCAGATATAGGCGGGAGATTAACTAAACATGTAGTGTCGACAATTGCATATAATCACCTGTATGATGATGATAACAGGTAATTCTATATTGTTTTCTTGTCTTTTTCTTCTTCCTTTTAAGTTTTCCGTAGTGTCATGAATAAGAGGAATATTAAATTAAACATTCAGTATAGGGAGCTGTAGAGAATCACCTGTATAGTAATAATAATAATAATAATGATAATAATAATAACAGGTAATCTTATATTGTCCTCCCGTCTTCTCGTTCATATTCTTCCATTCCAGTTTCCCGTACAGTGTCAGGAATAAGAGAGAAGTGACTTAGATGTATTTAATCACCAAAATTGATAGTAATAAGTAATTTTCAAGCCGCGTAAGAGTAAAGTGCATCAGAACAAAACAGTCATTCTAGTTATCGTGTATCTCTCTTCGGTCAGTGGCGCCGCGTACACGGGTCGCCGGATATCCAAGGGAACAGATTTTTTCCCAGCCGCTGTGAAATATATTGCAGATAAATATGTTAATGTCGGCGGCGGCAGAGTGAATGTTCAAAGGCGCGATGCTATGCCGTGCCGCTGTGTGTGCTGTGTGAGGGAAAGGCTGTGTTGTTATGCCGTTGTGTAAGAGGTGGGCTGTGCTATGTTGTGTATGCTGTGTTGTATTCTGTTTGTGATATGTTGTGTGAAGGAATTGCTGTGTTGTGTTATCATGTGGTGTGTTGTGTAAGGGAAGTGTTGTATTGTGTTGTAGTGTTCTATATTTTGTGTTGTGGTTGCTGTGTTGTGTGTATAGCTGCTGTTTTATGCGGTGTTATGCTACTCTGGGTTTAGTTACATTCGCTACTGGAAAGCAATATAGTTTGGTAAATAATTTTGTACCGATTTGTGGTGTTGCTGTGATCTCTTAGTGGTGATTGATTGGGAGTGGTTGGAGTTGTGGTGATGGCTGTGGCGGCGATGGTGGTGGTGGTGGATATGGTGGCAGTGGTGGTGGTTGTGGTGGTGATGGTGGTTTTGGGTGTAGAAATTTGATAGTAACAGTGATGGTGGTGATAAAGATTGTTTGTTTGTGTAGGTTTGCAATGACGGTCGTGTTTGTTATGGAAAACTAGATGTCTTAGCTCTGTTTGTGTTCTTCCTTTATAGATAGATAGACAGACAGATAGATAAATAGACAAATAGAATGATAGATAGATACTTATCCCAGGACACTTCATAATCTCATCTATATAATATTTCTATAAAAGATTCTGTTACCATTTACATTACCATAAAACAAACAATATGGAAATTCTCACCTTCCTTTAATTAGCACCTGTATACCTGCCTTTAGTGTTACCTGTACATTGCAGCGTAGTCTAATTAGTACTGCAATTAAGGGGCCTGGATGAGCATAGGGAGGGATAGGGGGAGGCGTTGTAGGGGCGCCTGTGTCCCTGGTGTGGGTATAGAGGTCATAATTACAGTGTTTAGCATATATGTTAATGGTGCAGCGAGGCGACTTTGGTGCTCCTCCCAGGCGTGGCTTCCCTTCCTCTTCTCCCTATCCTCCTCTTCCTCCTTGCTCGTCTTTCTGTTCCTCCTCTCGTATCTTCCTATTCTCCCTATCTTCCTCTTCTTCCTTCTCTCTTGTAGAGATGTACCGATGCATCGGTATCGGTATCGGAATCGGCGGTATCGGCCCATTTTTTGGGTATCGGTATCGGCTTATTTTATGCCGATACTTCCGATACCTAAAAGGAATTTACTACTTAGTGATATATTCGATATAAGATATTGATGATACCAAATTAATATAATACGGCGTATTAAGTTTCCGTGGTGATTACCGTATGTCATAGAATACTGTTTTCTGTGGTAATAAGCCACAACCTCTAAATTGGACGTGTATGAAACGCGTATAGGCTGAACTCCGGCATCCTGTCACACGGTCGGTCATGAGTCACCACGCATTCTCACTGTCTCTCAGTCAGACGCTGCTCCTCCACCCACACAAAGTTCACACAGGTGAAAAGCTTATGTTTTTGAACTATAATCTAAGAATGTCAAACTTCAGATATTGAGAATCCAACAAAATGATTTGGTATATATATATATATATATATATATATATATATATATATATATATATATATATATATATATATATATATATATATATATATATATATAGGCATTTTGCATTATTGTAAATAACAGCATATTCTTATTTGATTTATAATTAACAGTGCTAGTGCTAGCCTTTTCCAAGATATCATACTGGAATAGGTGGAAGCTCGAATTATATATGTATATTAATTTTAATGCAAGTTTAATTTTTGAGTTACTTGTGTTAACCTAAGGATGTAAAAATTCCATAACTAAGAAAGTAACGATTCTGTTTTGTAATCATGTGCATTGTGTATAATTTGTTGCATATTAATTATTTAAGATCATAGCAATACACTAGAAATTTAGAATAAACTAAACTTTTTCTATTTAATTGAAAAGATTAGGTGAAAGCTCATTTTTCTGAATTGGTCTACTAATGTCTAATGAATTAATATCAAAGGATGTCAGATTTAATTAAAGAGAAACATACACAACAAAATGAGTTTCTTTTGCTAATATTTTGTGTCTGTTTTACAATTTTAATAATTTTAAAAATATTTTTGATCGCCAAAATATCGTCAATAAAATAAATAATGAAAATGCACAAGACCAAATGGTCGCTAAAGGAGTAAGAAGTAAGAATTTAAAATAACTGATAAGAATCAGAAGGCTGAGAAGATATTCATTCCAATTACTGAGTAATTTACCTTTGCAAATGGCTTGAAAAAGCTTCTAGAATTGCTCCTATTTCACAAACGTTCTCAGAAGGACTCACAGCATCCCCCATAACAAAGCCTCCCATCTAATAACGCTCGTCGTCCACCATCTCATTCTGGTGTCCAGTGCAGTAATCACTGTAAGTAGTAGTATCGGTATCGATGGTATCGGTATCGGTAGTAGTATCGGTATCGGTATCGGAATCGGCCAAAATTTTGGTATCGGTACATCTCTACTCTCTTGCATTTCTCTTCCTCCTCTCTCCTATCTTCCTCCTCTTCTTTCTCTTTCGTTTGCATCTCTTCTTTTCTTTCTCCTTTCTCTCCTTGCCTTTCTCCGCTCCCTATCTTCCTCTTCATCCTTTCCCACCTTTATCTTCTTCCTGCTCTTCCTCTTTTTATTAATCCTCCTCTTTTCTTTCTCATCTTCTTGCCTTCCTCCTCCTACCTTCCTCATCCTTTCACTACCTTCCTGTTTCTTCCTCTCCCGTTCCCTCTCCCTGTCATTCTCTTCCTTCTTTTCCTGCCTCCTCTTCTTCCTCCCTTTGTCTTTCTCCTTGCCTTTCCTTTGTCTTCTCCTTGCTTTCCTCTTTCTCTTCTCCTTGTCTTTCTCTCCCTTCCTCTGCCGTGATGTGAAGCGAAGGTAATCTCCACCTTCTCTACCTTCTCCTTCTACAACTTCTTCCTTCCTTTTTTACTTTTTTTCTCTTTTCTTCCTCAAATACGTAAAATAGAATTCTCTCTCTCTCTCTCTCTCTCTCTCTCTCTCTCTCTCTCTCTCTCTCTCTCTCTCTCTCTCTCTCTCTCTCTCTCTCTCTCTCTCTCTCTCTCTCTCTCTCTCTCTCTCTCTCTCTCTCAGTATCACAGCTTATTCTTAATCATTCCTTTCATTTCCTCCTTATTTAACTCCTTTCCCAACTTCAGACTTTCTCTTTCCCTTCCTTTCTGTTTTTCCTCCCCTTCACACTGTCCATCTTTCAATCCATTGCTTATTCTCATATCTCACTCTCCTTTCACACTTTCTCTCTCTCTACCCTCATACTAATCTCTCTTCTCCCTTCCTCTCCCTCTGTCTCTACTCTTCATAACTTACTCTCTCTTCTTCACTCTCACTCTCTCTTCACTCTCATCCTTCCTTCCCCCTCGCTACCGCACAATGGCTGCCACTCACTCGTCTTCTCTTCCTCATTGTCTCAGCTTCCGACCTTCTAGTTCCTCGTCCGGCCCTCCTGACCTCAGATGACCTCGCCTTTGACCCCTGAGTGCCGCGAGAACCTGACCTGACCTGTCATCAACTGTGTTTCGCCTTCCGTGTGTGTGTGTGTGTGTGTGTGTGTGTGTGTGTGTGTGTGTGTGTGTGTGTGTGTGTGTGTGTGTGTGTGTGTGTGTGTGTGTTTATTTGTCTATTTTTTTTTCTGTTAATCTGTTTATTTTCTATGTGTAGGTATGTATGTTTGTGCCCGTGTGTATGTGTCTGTCTGTCTGTCTGTCTGTCACTGTGGCCACGGAAGTGTTTTTT
Organism: Portunus trituberculatus; assembly: GCF_017591435.1. Lineage (NCBI taxonomy): Eukaryota > Metazoa > Arthropoda > Malacostraca > Decapoda > Portunidae > Portunus > Portunus trituberculatus. The sequence continues at coordinate 2,532,537 of NC_059277.1, forward strand.
TTTTATTTTTTTTTCATTTTTATTCTATTACACTCTCTTAATTCATATAATTTTTTTTTCCTGATCGTTTGAATGAATGAAATGAAGAAGATAAAAACATGCATATAAAAAGACACAAAATGACAATAATAATAAATAATAATTTTTTTTTTTTATTTTTTTTTCATTTTTATTCTATTACACTCTCTTAATTCAAATAATTTTTTTTTTCCTGATCGTTTGAATGAATGAAATGAAGAAGATAAAAACATGCATATAAAAAGACACAAAATGACAATAATAATATTTACTACAAACCACTATGTACCACCACCACCACCACCACCACCACCACCACCACCACCACCACCACCACCACAACAACAACAACCACCCCCAGAACCACATGCACACACTCACAGACTCCCATTAAATACACACCCTATAAAAAAAAGATAGAAAATAAAAAGGCATCTCACCACCCACCACCAGCAGGAATGGAGGTGTAGAATCTTAATTAAATATTTAGCGAAGGGAACTCCATCAGCTTCTGGTATTTGAGTACTTATTTGCTCACTGGCTTACCCTCTTGGGGGCCTTGGCGGCTACCCGATCCGCGGCAGGGGCAGGAGGAGGAGGAGGAGGAGGAGGAGGAGGAGGAGGAGGAGGAGGAGGAGGAGGAGGAGATGATGATGGTTCTGAAGGGGAAGAGGAATAGGGAAATGGAAGTAAAAGTTGATGGTTCGTATGTTGAAGAGAGGGGTTAGTAGAGAGAGAGAGAGAGAGAGAGAGAGAGAGAGAGAGAGAGAGAGAGAGAGAGAATGATTACGAATGGAAGAAAGATGAAAAGGAAGATGAGGAATACAGCGGCATATGCTGTTTGGGTAACTATTCTACTCTATTAGTGGGAGAGACAGGAGGAGGAGGAGGAGGAGGAGGAGGAGGAGGAGGAGGAGGAGGAGGAGGAGGACAGAGTGGTGGTGATGATAATGGTGAACAAGATCAGATAAGCTAATAATGATAAAATTGCCAACATCTTTCTATAAACCACGTTAATATTCCACTCGGGATGAATCTAGTAATCTTAACGATAATAATAATACCACCACCACCACCACCACCACCACCACCACCACCACCACCACCACCACCACCACCACCACCACCACCACCACCACCACCACCACCACCGCTACTACTACTACTACTACTACTACTACTACTACTACTACTACTACTACTACTACTACTACTACTACTACTACTACTACTACTACAATGTACCACTGATAACATTAATAATAAACAGGCAAATTAGGTGATAAATTATAATCATACACCATCACCACCACCACCACCACTGCAATCTCACCCACCCTCTCTCTCTCTCTCTCTCTCTCTCTCTCTCTCTCTCTCTCTCTCTCTCTCTCTCTCTCTCTCTCTCGTCACCCAGTCTGCCCGTCACACGTTCTGGTCGTCACATGAGACCATCCCCGCCCATCCCCGCCCATCACCGCCCCTCTCCCTCCCCTCACTAATTTGTGGCAGCAGGACGCGTGGCCCAGAGAGAGAGAGAGAGAGAGAGAGAGAGAGAGAGAGAGAGAGAGAGAGAGAGAGAGAGAGAGAGAGAGAGAGAGAGAGAGAGAGAGAGTTTGATGAGTGTTGATATTTTCCTTTTGTTTTCATTGTTTTCTACTCTTTACTCATTCATGGTTTATTTTTCTCTTTCTCTCAATTTCCTTTTTTTTTTTCTCTTATTTTGTTGTGCTTTTCTCTTCTTCATCACATCTTACTTCCATCTTTCCTTCCTTCTCCTCCTCTCCTCCTCCTCCTCCTCTTGACAGCTAAGGTGTGTCCCTGATTAATGACTCTTCCGTATGAGGCTGTTAACTCCATTTGTCCTCCTCCTCCTCCTCCTCCTCCTCCTCCTCCTCCTCCTCCTCCTTACTTTTCTTTCTCTTTTCCTATGCTCATTCCAGTGTAATTCATGTTTTTGTTGTCATTGTTGTTAGTATTATTGTTATCATTATTATTGTTATTATTATTATTATTATTATTATTATTATTATTATTATTATTATTATTATTATTATTATTATTATTATTATTATTATTATTATTATTATTATTATTATTATTATTATTATTATTCTTATTACTGTAAATGTTATTGTTTTTGTTGTTGTGATTGCTGTTCTTGTTGTTGCTGCTGCTGTTACTCTTATTGTTATCACAGTTAATATCTTTGAATGTTGCGTACATTTTTTCACCTCATTACCAAAATGATGTAACCTCTGACTTCATAACATTACAGCAAGCAAACTGTAAACACGAAAAGAACATACTATTACGTATAAACTCTTCAATTAATTACCTATAGAGAAACGTTACATAATATCAAGTAACTAATGAAAATAAAACTCGTATAGAACCCATTTGGATAAGAAAAAAAAATAATAAAGAAAAATAATGAAAATCCTAATGTTTACCTTTTCAAAAATATTCCCAATACCTGTACATTCTGCCTCAGCGAATTGTGATCCTGGCCTGTGTATTGTTTTCATGAGGACTTCCATACGTTAGGCATTATTTATCTAACCTATTATTTTTTCACCCCTGGGCGGGCAATATGGAGGCTTGAAACACACACAAGTAAACACATCAAGAGAAAACACAATATTCACACACCATCCAGCGTTTGTTATATATATTCTGGTTACATTTCACGCTCCTTTACCATTTTCACTGCATTATTTTTCATTTCTCTTTCTCTCTCTAACTCTCTCTCTCTCTCTATCTCTCTCTCGCTACAAACATAACACAATGCCCAAATATTCACATAGATGGAAGGGAAAGGACTTAATATATATCAGGCACGTGTCCAATAATATTTTTGTTTGGGTTTGTTTTGCTGTGGCCTTGTGGTACCGTTGAAATGAAGAACGGGAGGGAGGGACAGGAGACGGGTGGAGGGGGTAATGGGAGGCAGGGGCGCAGCTAATGGAGGGTAGATGAGATGAGGAGGAGGAGGAGGAGGAGGAGGAGGAGGAAAGGGCGTGGGCACTCATTAGTTACCAACCGCCCAGAACGACCCCGCCTCAGGTCACCAAATGAAGGAGGAGGAGGAGGAGGAGGAGGAGGAGGAGGAGGAGGAGAAAGAGGGGTAGGGAGGGAAAAGAAAACATATGATAATGATAATGAGGAAAAAAGAACAGAAAGAAGAGGAGGAGAAAAGAAAATATATGGTAAAAGAATGATAAAAGCAAGGAAGAAAGGAAAAAGAATGACAAAAATGTGGAAATGATAAAGAAGCGAGTTAGCAAATTAATGAAAGCGAAAAATGGAGACTGAAAAAAAGTGACAAATAACAAAGACATAAGAAAGGGAAATATCAGGTTTTTTGTTCACACACTCAGGAAATATTTTTGTATCATATAATTACAAGAAAAAATAGAAAAAAAAAGAGAAGGAAAGAAAAAGAGAAAAATATCATCATGTTTCTTTTGAAGTTATAAATCTTTATAAACTCACATACGTTAAAAGAGACAAATAATGATAATAATAATACACAACGTTGAAATAATGGAAGAAATAATAGTGTATTGTAATTTGCATAGTTTAAAAAGAAGAAAAAAAAAATAAAGAATAAGAACAAAGGAGGATGAAGAAATGAGATACAAATATAAAACTGAGAAATACGAGGGAAATATAAAAGGAGAAGAAATAAATGCAGAGGAACTTAAACAGACAGCAGGTGGAGAGAAGAAGGAAAGACGACACACAGATGAAGGAGATGAGATGAACACTAGATAACTGGGAAATAAGAGGAAGGTCAAAGATGAAAGACGAAAAGGGAGAGAAAGGAAGAGAAAATGAGGGTAGTAAGGAAAATGAGTGTAGAGGAAAAAAAAAAAAGAAATCAAGAGGAAATTCGGAGGATGAAAGGATAGAAGAGAAAAAGAAAATTTGGTTAGAGAGGAATAGAAAGAAGGAGAAAGAGAAGAGAGAAAGTTGGGATGAGATGGAGAAAGGGAGAAGAGACAGGGAATGATTGAGAGGAACAAGGAGGAGAAAGGAAGAGACTTGGGAGAACGAAGAGAGAAAAGGAGGAGAATGAGGAGGAAGAAATGAAATAGTGACCGCGAGGAGAGACGGAGTAAAAAGGAAAAGGGAGAAATTGAAGAAGAAGAAGAAGAAGAAGAAGAAGAAGAAGAAGAAGAAGAAGAAGAAGAAGAAGAAGAGAGAGAGAGAGAGAGAGAGAGAGAGAGAGAGAGAGAGAGAGAGAGTGAAGAGGAGACAGAGGTGAGGAAGGTCGGGGAGGAAACGGTAAGGTGAGATGCGGGGAAGTTGTGGCGGGCTGATGGCTTACCCAGACCATGCCCCGCCGGTAGCTACAGCCAGGACTACTGCAGACACCCAGAGGCACAGGCAGGCACTAGCAGGACACGCCAAGCACCAGGATGTACAAGGAGGCAATGCAGTAGAAGCTCATGTGATTGTTGTTCTATAATTATTGATTTAGTGATGCACCGCTGTATTATGAAAACTCAACTTATTTCTTTGGGAAGATTTGTAACATTGTAGGTTTGTGTTTAGTGTTGGTTGTGCTTTATAAATCAGGCATTATTTGTTGTGGTATTTGGGTGACTGTTTTGATTTATATTGTACAAAGTAATTCCTGTTTTATCAATGGAGTTTAACGGAGAACGATGGTAAAAGTGCGCATAGGTGGAGGTGCATTATACGTTCATCTTAGTGACGTGAGACTCTTTCCTTTCTGCTTGCTATTTTTTATTATTATTATTATTATTTTTATTTATACCATATGGGCTTTTCACAGGAACTTATGGGCTAAAGGGGATACTTTAGTGAGACGACTCATGTTTTAGCAACTACATGATTCTATTGAACAAAAAACAGAATTACACTCATAAGCTGGTTTCCTGTTTGCTTCCTATTCACTGCCAGTTCTTAGTCTCAAAAATATACTCCAATTTGCACAAGAGTATTATTAGAAACCATGGCAGTGAGAGAGACAATCAGTGGTTTATCATGATGGCTGTATGGTTTGATGGCTGCAGTATTCAATCAGACAGATGAATGACAAAAAGAGCTGAAGTTACCTTGAATTGCTGTCTCTATATTTTTACATGTGTTTACTTAATTTGTTACTATTTATTACATTCTTCTCTGCTTCTCTTTTCAACATTTTTTTTATTTCTATATTCAATGTCTATTTAGCTTTGATTTTTTTTATTTTTACTTTTCCCTCGCATTTTCAGTAATTTCTATCGTTATTATAAGCATTCATGAATTTCTCCAGTTTATTTCCATTTAACTCCCTTTTTGTTCACGAAGTATCATATTTTGCCTATATATTTTTTTTTTCCGTACCCTATTTACTTCTTCGTATTTACATTGCCTTCTATCTCCATTACAACACTTTGAACCATTCTTTCTCTTTTCTGTATGTGTATCTATTGCTTTTCTTCCTTTCGTTCAAGAAGTATCACATTTCGTTTCTATTTTTCTTTTCTCATTTTCCTCAAAATCTCGTGTTTGTTTATGCGAATCCACCTCGTTAAAGGATAATTCTCGGTTCTCTCTTGTTTGCTTTCTTACTTTTATCTCCCTTCTCTCTTCTCTTCTTCCTTTTACTTCCCTCCCCCCTGTTCTTTTCCCTCCTCTTTCCTTTCCTTCTCTACTAGCGCTTCCTCATCAATTTCTCATTAATAGTATATCTTCTCTTAAGTTTATCCTTCTGCTTGAAGTTCTCGTGGGTTTGTGGTATTTGCTATTACGTATCTTTAGCTTCCTCCTCCTCCTCCTCCTCCTCCTCCTCCTCCTCCTCCTCCTCCTCCTCCTCTTCCTCTTCCTGTTTCCTACTTAGTTGTGCTTCGTGTCCTGTACTGGTGTAATATATATCTGGTACTCTCCTGGTATTTTTTTCTGTTTCCTCCTCCACTTACTCTTCCTTCCCTTTTTTTTTTCGTCTCAATTATCTGTTTTTTTTTCTTCCACGTGATTACTTCTCCTCATCATTCTTATTGTTCTTTATCAGGTGTATTATTATTGAGACGCTGTGGATTGAAATACATGAAAAAAACTCTTTCCTCCTTCTCACGAATTCGACTACAACTAAGCTAATTTTCTTTTTCCGGTGCTTTTCCGAGACGCTTAGAGATATTGTGAATGATTCGTCGTGATTCAATATGTTTTTACTTTTCTTTTATGCATTGATTTGTATTGAAATATATCGTTCTATTTTTTGTGGATACAGTCTTTTATTTATATATGTTAAATTCGCCTTGATTTATTAATTGTGTGGCATCGAAAATTAATGCAGAAATTGGTGAATTAATTTATTGTCTTATATTACGTCTATAAACTTTTTGTATCCTTCTTTGTGTTAATATTGATTGTTTATATATTATTGTTTATTATTATTATTTTTTATTAATTACTTTAATGCAGTCTTAAACTTCATTACGTACCATTATTTATTATGTTAGCGTGTTTATATAGCTGTTCCTCTTTCTTCATTATGCCTGCACACATATTTTATTTTATATATTCACTACTCATTGATTTAGATATTTTATGCATTTTTTTCTTAATACACACAAGTTATTTCAATCATTTATGTATAACCGCTTTAGTTGCTTGTATCACGGCGCGTTCTTCCTTGTGAGCACTCTTTCATTTGTTGGGGAAAGAAGTGAGCGTGAAGTGTGAAGTGTGCAGATGGACGTGATGGGGAAGAATTTGATACGTGAGCGTCGGTCTTTTCATGAAGTGTGAGGAAAAGGTTGTTTGTAGCCGCTGTGTCAACAAACCTAAATTAATACTACTACAGTTGGAAGGTTTTGTGTTTCGCTCTTTAATTAGTGCACGATTTATGGCGCTTTGCTCACTCTGTCTTTAATATTGGCTGCTAAATATTCTCTTACGTATAAATGAGAACGTGTAAGAGACGAGACCAACCTCGGAGACTTCTTATAATCCTCCTTCCATACTTTTTTTTTCTTTCTGCTATCAAGGAGACAGCTGCTAAATATTTTGCTTATTGCGAGTGATGAATTGTAATATAGATAAAGAGAAGACGAGGAGGCGGAGAGCAAGCACGTTCAGAATTTTCCTTGGATAATTATTTTTTTCTTAGTATCTCGGAGGTTTTGATCTGTGTGTCTACGTTCAAATGATAAATCACCTCAAAACAAAGAGACAAAAGGAGAGAGAAGGCATGAAGGGTCTTTGAGAGCTTTCGTTATACAATATCTTTTATTTTTATATAGTATGTATATCTAAGAGGCATTGGTCCCGTGCAGCTTGTGTTAGGCGTCGTAGAGAAAGCAACACAACTCAACACTTTCATTTATCACTGAATCTCAGCAACTGGGCGGTAGTAACAGCTGCATCGGCCTCTAGAACAAGGCTCTCGTTTAGCTGGCCGAGTGACTGATAGCGGGCTGGTACATTGCCTCCGCTAGTGTGAGATACACCACAGTGCGGCTCTCCCTTGCATCTCAGTGTGCGCCTCTCACACACCCACGGCCCGGCGAGGAGTGATTCACCACGGCGGGAGCTGATGCCAGGGGAATGGAAGTCGTTGTTCGCTATAACAACCCGGGGACGTGTTCACTCACACAGACAAACCTTGTCCTCGCTCCCTCTCTTTCTCTCTTTCTTTCTCTCTCTCATTCTCTCTTTCTCGCTCATGATGTGTAAGGAAGAATGAAGGAAGACACGGTAGTTTTTAAGGAGTATTACGGGGAGAAAACTAACCTGTGCAAACAATGCCTGTCGGGTTGAGAATTGGAGGAGGAGGAGGCGGAGGCGGCGTTCACAGCGGAGACGAGTCACGGAGGTTCCAGGCTGCTGTGCGCTGGAAGTGGGCGGGGCTTGGATGGCACCTCTGGAAGGGGGATTTTTATGGCCGTCACCTCATCCTTTTGGCCAAGTTAATGTGGCCTCCTCACTACGGCTTGTTCTAAAATTTACTTCACGTGTCCAGTGACGGTTTTGAGGCGGGGAGGGAGGGAGGCCGCCCTGCCTGTCAGTCAAGACGTGGTGGCCCAATTGTTTTTTTCTGAAGATGTTGCGAGCCGCCATGGATTCAGAGGCAGCACTTCCCGCGCTTTCCTGAAATGGAGTGTTTGAGGAGGTGTGTGGCCGCCGCCCCTCGCCGCCCTGCACGCCCGCCATCACGTCTAGTTCAAGACTGGATGTGATCAAGGAGAGAGCTTCTGCGAGCCCAGCTGCCCCCGTGGACTTTATTACGCCGGATTTGTTAAAACCGCTGTGTAAACCTGTTTGGTGGTCCCTCCGTGTTTTCTCAGTCTCCCTTCCTTCCCTCTCGTCCTCTCCAGCCCCCCTCCCGCAGCCCCCCGCAGCCACCGTGTTTGGATAACTTTTATTGAGCTGGAGCTAATCTCTTTAGGCTGGATTATCGTCCCGGGCGGAGGGGTTAGAAGTGTTGGCGCCAAATTACCCTCTGAGACTTGGGAATTGTCCCCTCAGATTAAAGGGGGAAAATTGCGAGGGGCAGGACCCAGTAATTTGCTCCCCTGAGTTACCAATCATACGATATCAAAGGGCGGAGTCTAGAACCATAACTCAGGCGAGGCGGGCGGGGAGTGGTCTGTGGGCACCAGGCGCGGCCACTCACCAGGAAGAAGTGAAGAAGCCGCGCCGCCATTGGTCCTATGAATGGTGGGAGGGGCTTAAGTACAATATGGCGAAGGATTGAACTTGGCTGAAAGTAAATTTTCCTAGACTTTAAGATCGTTCAGTCGGCCTTTGGAGCGGAACCAGAGAGTAGCTCGCCGCGGCGGTGGCCGTTTGTTGACTCAGTAGCCGCGACTAATTCTTGCGGTGTTTGGAGTAGCAACACGACTGTTTGCTTTAGGATTGTTGGAATCATAAGAAAAGAGACTGTCGATGTGTTTTCGCTATTCTAATCAATCCGCGAGCCAAGAAATCTCAGCGACACGAAAGATAACGAAGGTGGACTGATTTGTATTCTGTACTTGGCCGCCGCAGTACATTCATCGGTCTGTGACTGAGACCGGGAAGTGTGGAGGACAGATAAGACAGGATTACACCTCGTAGACACCCGCCGCCCACGCCCAGACCAGAATCCCCTATCTCCCGCCCAGTCCTGTCCGCCGACTCCTTCCTGCTACCCGCTGCTGCCCACACTGTCGCCCGCCACACAACAAGGAGTGGTGGGGGTGTGTAGTGCCCGCCTTGTGCTCTGTGTCGCCGGCGGTAGTGTAGCAGGTGAAGTGAAAATAGCAAGGAGGGTGAGTGGGTGAGGCGTCGCGGTGGTGGTGACGGCGGCGTGAGGCCCGGGAGGGTGTGCGTTGTGTGTGTGGTGCCGCCCGAACCTCCGCTCCGCTCGCCCGTCACTCCGTCCCGCCGCGCCCCGCGTCCTCGGCCTCCCTTCGCCGCATCCTGCATCGCTGCTTCTTCTCTGTCTTAAATTTTCGTCAGGAGGACAGTCCCAGGGTCTACCTCGTCAGAGGTAGACCCAGAATGCTGTGTAGCCATGTGTGATCAGTGGTCAGCTTACCCCGTCAAAATGCACACTTTGTTCGGGGACCAGCAGTCTTACTACCGTCATGCGGCCGCCACCTACCCGCCGGCGGCGCTGCAGCAAATGTCCTCCATGGCTCCCAATGCCTACTGTTATGACGGGTACAGTGCTATGAGCCGCTACCATCCCTATGGCTACACCACACAGCAGCACACCCCTCCCAAGGACATGGTGAAGCCGCCCTACTCGTACATCGCTCTCATTACCATGGCCATCCAAAACAACCCCGAGCAGCGCGTCACTCTGAACGGCATCTACCAGTTCATCATGGAGAGGTTTCCTTACTATCGGGAGAACAAGCAGGGGTGGCAGAACTCCATTCGCCACAACCTGAGTCTCAACGAATGTTTCGTCAAGATCCCCCGTGACGACAAGAAGCCTGGTAAGGGGTCTTACTGGACGCTGGACCCTGAGGCCAGGAACATGTTCGACAACGGCTCCTACCTGCGGCGCCGGAAAAGATTCAAGAAGAAGGACGCCAACCGGGAGAAGGAGGAGGCCATCAAGAGGCAGCAGGAACAGCAGCAACCGCAGCACACACCCACAGGCGTGGAGGGAGACCAGCGGGCACAGCAGCCAGACCCTGTGGCCCTCACGCAACACAACCAGCAGCAGCAGCAACAACAACAACAGCAACAAGCTGCTGCTCGACCTCCTCAGCCGCAGCAGCAGCAGCCCCAGCAGACTGGAGCAGGACCTCAGCACCCGCAGGCCGTGCCGGTGGTGGGCGGGCCGCAAGAAGGGGAGGGGGTGCAGGCGGGGAGTGGAACCCCTATCTCGCCTCTCTGTCAGCCCAAGACAGAGCCTCAGGACTCCCCAGAGCTTCCAGCGGCCTGCCTGCCCGAGGTTAAGGCCTCCGCTCACACTCCGCCCCTGCACGCCACACACACACGCCGCCCCTTCACACTCAGACCCATACACCGCCCCTACACGCCCACGCCCACTTGGCCTCTACTCTTCCCACCACCTCCGCCAATGGAGGTGGTCATGAAGGATCTTACCTGGACGTTGGCTCTTCCTTCAGCGTGGACTCCCTGGTGCCAGGGTCTAGGGAAGGGGTGGGGCGCGAGACCAGTCCCACGGCGTTGCTGACGGAGGCACAGCAGCAGCAGTATCGCTCCAACATGTACTACGACACGATGGGCTACTGCCAGTACGGAGACTCACGCGCCTCCTCCGTATTCCCGACGCCCACTTCCGACGAGATGACGGCCTGCGGCAGCGCGGCCATGAACGGCAGCAGCCCCGTGGTTGGGGGCATGAGCATGCAGGCGGCGGCGGCGGCGGCGGCTTATTCTCGTTCCCACGGTTCGTGGTACTCCCAGCCACTGGAGACAGCCGGTAGTGGCGGCGGCGTGGACGGCGGCTTCCCCAACGTGCGTGAAATGTTTGAGTCGCAGCGACTCTTGACCAACCCCTCCTGCCAGCTGGGCTTCCGCGCCTCCTACAAATACCCGGCTTACTACGACGACGCGGCTAAATACTGAGCTCGCCGCAACGCGAGCCGATGCTTCCCAGGGGCTCATCTGGAGCACACCTCGCCTGCAGCGCGCCCACAGGGGCAGCAGCGTGGGTGTGAATGGGCAGCTGGCGGCGGCCGCTGGGTGGGGGAGGTCGCCGGCCGTCTCGAGTGAAACCAAAGAGGGCAAGACGTTGTGGTGTTGCCGCTGTTGTCGCCGTCGCCGCCGGGCACGCCCTCACCGCGCCGAGTGGGCTGGAGTGCGTGTCGCCCATAGTGAGCGGGTACGGGCGTGGCCTCGCGGCTCCCGTCACCCCTGTGTGTGTGTGTCGCCACAAACGTGCAGTACACGCGCCTTCAGCTGTGTACCTACGTATAGACGAATTCATGTACGTATAGACTCCATGTACGCATAGAATTCCCATGTGTGCGAGTATTGGCAAATCAGTGTACATCTAGGACAGACCGATGTGTATATCTTCATAATATTTAAATCTGTAACATACGCATAATATATATGCGATTTTTGTTACATCCATAGTTTCATTTGCAACCCCTATTGTGTCACAACCTCCGCCCGGGAGCGAGGCGGCGCCCTCGCCCCGGCCAGTGAGGGGCAGTGCTGGTGGGCCGCTGCATAAAAAAAAAAAAAAAAAAATTTCAGATGTCATTACTTTGTCCATACAAATTGTTCCTTATTTTCTCAGCCGTCAGGTTTCCTCCAGTGACAATCCGCGGCCCTCCAGCACTCCTCCCTCCCATCTGCGGTGCGCCCTCCGCCAAACACAACAATAAATCACAAACACACTCCACTGACACACTAAATATCCTCCGTAATTCATGTGTTTTGCTCAGTACACTAACGTGTCTGGTTATCGAAGTGGAAAAATAATGCTCTGGATCGGATCAGTCTGAATGTTTTATTTGTTTTGTATTTAAAGTCAGTGAAGTGTTGAATGCTGAGTGTTGAGTCAAGGCTGTGCAGCGGCGCGAGGGCGAGCCGGTGAGTCACTGAGTCAAGTGTCTGATTTTGACATGAACACCGTGATTCTGGAAACGCTGACAACAGCAGCTCTAATAGTAATGATGATGGTGATAATTATAATAATAATATCAATAACATCAGCAATAACATTTACAATAGTAATGATAATAATAATAATAGTAAAAATAACAATAATGATAATCTTTCACTTATTTCAACATGCCAAACACACCAACCATCATAATATAACTACAAACATACCTTATTTTAATCAGACACATTGACTACAGCTGATCATAGTAACAGTGTGTGTATCACCTGATAAACTAACAGACTAGAATTACGCTCCAATGGTACAACATTCCATAGCAAGCAAATACAAAATCGTGAACAGGGAGTGAAGATTAGAAGATAAATATGAAGAGGCTCTCATGATCCTGGTAAAGGTGTATAGAGGAGAGAGGAAGCTTGGTGTGTGAAAGTTCGGGACGTGAGAGTAACTTCCTATTATGCACAGTGTTCAGAAACGTCTAGCTCTTTCATCAAGACTATATTCAAAAGCCACAGAGATTGTTACCCAGATTCAGAAGAGTGTTTTTCCTGTTGATAATGCAAGATTCTTGTTAATCTATCATTAGAATCATAGACTCCTCTTTAAAAGCTCGTGTCCCTTCAAGTAAAGCCTTCGGAAAGTAGTGAAGGTGCGGGAAAGTGTTTTATAATACTGATTTATGATTGAAGCTTCGTAATACAATGGAAACGTTCTAATGGTGTGTCCTTGTTAAATTCTTATTGTACACGTATGATGATGATGATAATAATAAAGAAGTTCCGTAGTGCATAGGAAATATTGTGATAAAATTTCTTTACATGGGGAACACTAACAGAAAATGACATATTTCTTAACCCCTTCAGTACTGAGAAGCATTTTTACCATGATTTTTGAGTATGATTAGATAATTTTATTTGCATTAAGAAGGGTCTATGAAGGAAAAAGATTAATTGTTAGAGACTTTACTATTTTAATTCCCACATAAGTTTATGAAGACGCATAAATATCGCTTAAATAATAACCAGAATGAATATGAAAACACGGAATAGTACTGAAGGGGTTAAAGTACCATTCTGGTAGAAGAAATTTCTAAGATGCTTTTAACGGTGACTAATAATTCTAATGGCTTTACTATATCTGAGTAACCTTGATCAAATTAACCAACTTAAAGAATTAGTAACATGCATTACGTAAAAGTCTGCACTTAAATATGCGACCTCCATTGCCTTGAGTGTGTTCTAAAACTGTCTAAATTTCCATCAATAAGCCATAGAGGTCAAAGAGTTAAGGGAGTTCTCAATATCCTCTTAAACGCTTCCTTTTCACGTCAGCCTTATATGACCATTTATTCCAGCATCAGTACCTTAACAACGCGTCTGTTTTCGGTCATAAATGTTTTCTATACTATCTTTTTATTTTTTAAGTTTATTAATTTTTATTATCTATAACATTAAGGAGAGATTACCAAAAATGTGGAAGAGGACAGTAAAAGATGTCATTTTCTTTTAAAAACGGTTTTGATAGAGAGAGAGAGAGAGAGAGAGAGAGAGAGAGAGAGAGAGAGAGAGAAACTACTCCCTTACCAGTAGTATCTTTTCACAGTAACTCCTCTCACAACAGTAGCGCAATATACTAAGGGTCAAGTGGGCTCAAGTCTTCATAAAAATAAACCCACAAAACTATACGTGCATTCCACATTCAGTTCTCTGCAGCTCCGTTATAGTTACTTCCAATAAAACTGTTCGCGGCTGAAGAAACACGGGTGGGCAGAGTTACATTGAGTTACGCTGTTATGCTGAGCTGAGGCGGAGAAATGCTGACCTGTGTGATGTGATGTTAAAGGTGTGCATGTGATACTTTCATGTTTATTGATGTTACCTGTTTACTTACCTGGTCAGCGCTCAGGTGTGCGTGGGAGAGGTAGCGATGTGGCATTTGCTGCTGTTTGAGTGAGAGAATGAGAGGAAAAGGGTTTGTGTGTGTGTGTGTGTGTGTGTGTGTGTGTGTGTGTGTGTGTGTGTGTGTTTTCGTTATTTGAACACTGGGATGATAATCGAAATTAGCAGTAGATAAAGGAGGAGGATACTTGTTTTATCTCCTATCCTATCTTGCTCTATCCTTATTTGAGCTCTAGTATAAATGATAAAAGGAGTTGTTAAAGGAGAGGAAGAATATTATATCTTCATAAAGTACCATAATAAATTAACTGAAATCCAATCAATAACTAAATAATCAATAACTGAATAAGAGGAAACTTAATGATTGGCTCTTTGGAAAGTATGATAGTTTTGTTACGGGTAAATATGACTAACAAAAGAGAGAAAAAGAGAGAAAAAGGAATGAAAAAAAAGAAAGCATGTTTAGTTACCACACCAGAAAAAAATTATATAATCGGGTTGGAAAATTAATAACTATGAACAACATAACATTAAACTCTCCTTACTCATTTTTCTCGTCCTTGAATCACCACTCATTCATCACTCCATCTTCCTGGCCTGTCATTAACGTTCATAGACACACGACACCTGAATAACAAATAACCTTTATCGCCACGCAAAAAGACTCAAGGTGAGCGGTAAACACTTGTCACCTGTGAATAAATTGAAGCATAAAAACAGGTGGTACGGCTGAGCGCTGCCTGCCAGGTGGTCGTCAAGTCGAGGCTCGGAGGAAGCCTTAGAGATTAATTATTGAGGAATATAATGAAATGAAGACTTGGTTGTCATTATTTGAATGCGTCAAGTCAGGGTTGTGAAGAATAATGTCAGCAATGAAATGTGTGTCTTGCTCCTTCCTTATCTAAAGTAGGGGAGAGAGAAACATGATTACATGAAATGATGATAATATAACGATGATGATAATGAATGTCGATAATGATATTGGTAATGGTATGATGATAATGATGATAGTAATGATTTTAATTATGATAATGATGGTATTGGTAGCAATAATTATAAACGTTATAATGATAATAATAATAATAAAAATGATAATAACAATAATAATAATAATAATAATAATAATAATAATAATAATATTAATAATAATAATATCAATGATAATAATAATAATTATAATGATGACGATGATGATGATGATGATGAAGATAATAATAATAATAATAATGATAATAATAATAATGATAATATTGATAATAATAATAATAATAATAATAATAATAATAATAATAATAATAATAATAATAATAATAATAAAAAGTAATAAATAACAACAATAATAACAACGGTAGCAGTAATAGCAGCAACAATAATGATAACGAAACAATAGTATTAGCAATCAACCCAATAAATGCACAAAAGAAGACCAACGAATTAATAAAGAAACTCAATATTACACAAATGAATAAATATCAGACAATGCAGGTTTGAGAGAGAGTCGTCCATTACGAGGCACAAGGCGATGTAAGACCACCACAGCCCAGCCATAATAATACATACATAACAATACACATAATACTAATAGAACATACATACATGACGCCAGAAGAGTATTGCAGTATTCTAATATCTTACCACTATCTTTACAAGCGCCATATCAGCACCAGAGCAGTATAATCAACAAGAAGGTATCATTGAGTACTGGTGATAACTGATACTATAACTCTAACTATCGTATTATCAGTCATTATAAAAAGGATACCTATATATCATTGAGTTTCCCTGATAATTGCTACTAATCAACTTTTTTTCATATTTTTCTTTTCTTCGTCCTATTTTATTGTGTATATTATTCACCTTACGAGAATTCTTATTTGACTTATTTCATAGCCCACAGTTTTCACAAATTATCTCAGATTATTATTACTGGTACGAATGTTTAAGTCAAATAGCTAAAAGATAATCCAAATACTAACGTGAAAGTCATAACTATACAAACCCGCCGTGGTACAGTGGAACCATGCGTGCTTTGGGATCCGAGGAAGTGCACGGGTTCGAATCCTGTCCACGGTCTGAGTGCAGGTTGGGCTTCCTCACTCAGGGCAACGGTTTCCTAGCGGGTGGGCTTTGAGATAGGAAGTACCCTAAAAAGTATCCCCTTTAGCCCATAAATTCCCGTGAAAAGCCCACATAGTATAAAAAAAAAAAAAAAAAAATAATGATCTGATAGAGTAGAAGGTAAAACTATATAAGAACTAGACTTAATGGGTAAAAAAAAGCTAATAGAAAGTGGAGCTTCATTTCACTCCCATTATAACCACCGTTACCACGAAGTCATTATAGAGAGCAAGACACCTGTCATTGAGTGGCCTTGATGATTACTGCTATAATTACAAACCAACATTTTCTCACCAACCCATCATAATCAGCCTTACACAGCACAACAAGCAGTCCAGTCCGGTTTTGTTGAATATTTACTAGTTCTCTTATAAACATTTTCCTTTTCTTTAGTTTTCAGTATTTTTCATTTATTTATTTATTTATTTTTTGGGTATCTTCTTGGGTTGATGGATTTGTTCTTAATATATCTGTAATGTTATCTGTTTCTCAAGAAATGTTTGTGATTCCTTACAGATGTGGTGTTGTTGACGATTAATGTTTTTAAGTAAATATCTTCTCTATTTTTCAGGTACTTTCATGAAAACTTTAGAGTAACACGTATTTCTTTATCTTATTTAAAACTTCTTCCCTTTTTGTATGTATTTATTATTGTAGTAAGGTGAGGTTATCTATCTACTGCATTTTTATCATACCGAAAAATAAAAAAAATCTGCTTACCTCTCTATCTTCCGCAAGTATTTTAATCTGTAAATGCAAATTTTTATTTTCTTTCAGTCCGTCCTCTGAAGGCACTTTTAGCCTTAAAAATATGTACCTTCCTTTTTTTTATTAATCCTCTTCAGCTTTTAACATCACCATATAAATTAATTTCACTCTTTCCTAATCAATGGCTGGTCTTTGTTATAGACATCTACATTCCTCTTATCATTGTTTATATTGTATTCCTATCTCTCCATGTCCTATACAAACAAATAGCCAATTACTACCTATCATTAATGCTGTTTCAATACATTCTGTAACATCGTCTATATTCCTTTCATCATTGCCTAAACTCGTAGATGTCGCGTTCCTGTCTCCCCAGGCCCTTCCTCACATAAAGCCGCGTTTCAATGATAAGGAGGCCGATGGCAGAACAGAATCAATCTTCATATTGACTTGTGTGTGTCCGCTGTGCGCCTCCCTGCCTCCTTGATGGCTGCTGTTTGTGATGGTTTTGTGGCATTAATATGGAGGATGTAGGGACCGGAATGTGTGTGTGTGTGTGTGTGTGTGTGTGTGTGTGTGTGTGTGTGTGTGTGTGTGTGTGTGTGTGTGTGTGTGTGTGTGTGTGTGTGTGTGTGTGTGTGTGTGTGTGTGTAGTAATGCGTTTTTGTTTTAGGATTGATGATCTTTTTGAAATTGCTTTATTTTGTCGTTATCTGCGATGGTTTAATTATCTGATTTATTTATTTAGCTGTTTATTGATTTATTTAAGTGAGTTTTCTTTATTTCATCATATTAACTATCATATTAACTAGATTCAGCTATAAGTCTTTCATATTAATCTAGTTTTCATCAATCTCCGTATATTAATTGATTTAACATCTATTTACAACAAAATAATTCAGTCGTTAATTCACTGGAATATTTAGTGATATATTAATTTCCAAACCCATATAACTAATCTATCACATAATAATTAAATTTGATATCATGAATAATGTACAGTAATTAGAGTATTGCATACTTATTACATTGCATTTACACGTCATATATTTACTAATTACATTGCCTTCACATTCACTAACGTCCAAATTACCCTTCTTATTCCAGTCTTAATCCAGTTTGCACTATTCATGGAAGGAAAGACAGGGCAGATATACACGAGAAAAAAAAAGAAGCATGTGTTTACTTATTAATTTTCGCATGTGTATTTTGGTGTAGATTTTTAGTTGAGTGGAAAGCTTTGTTTGTGAGCGTTTTCAGTAATTATTTTGGTAGCGTGAGTGTGATTAATAATTTTTTCTGGAAACACAATGTGGTGAGTGATGTGATTAGGTGGAATTATTTAATTTTATTGTTAATGCTTAATAGTCTTTCCTGTGCTGATCAGATTTGTAGGATTATGGTTCTTTGCTTCTCCAGGAACTGTTCGCTTCTTATTTATCTTCATATTTATTTATCTATCGGTGCGTTTTTTATTACTTTGGTTTTTCTAACACCTCTACTTCTGTTTTCTCATACTTTCCATAATGATTTATAGATATATTGACCTTTATCTAACTTACAAACTTTTCTTTATCTTTGTTATTGTCAATATCTATATATCTTTCTACCTATCTGTCAGTCTGTATATCAGTCAAACAATGAATGAATCAATCTATCTATTTATCTAATTATGTATTTATATCTATCTATCTATCCATCTATACATCTCCCTATGCCTGTTTATCTATCTTTCTATCCATCTATTTATCCATCTATCTGTATTTTTTGTTTTCTGGAGATAATTTGTACACTAATATATCCGAGTTTTTCTTTGTCATTCTTTATTTCTGTATTCATCGATTTAAAGTTTGCGAAAATGGCTCCTTTAATCAAGACGAGTGATTTTCTATCCAACTTAATTCTTACCGACTGTAGATTTCTGGATTTTATTTATGTATTGCCACTTTTTGCATATCTAACTTTTTATCTCAATTTATCAGTGAGTTTTCGTTACTCTACTGTATAGTGCAACTGCATTTTTCTAGTCATCCTTACACATTATGTTCCCTTATCTCCCTAACGTATATAAGTTTCATTTTAGTCTCAGTAACTACAATCGTATCTTACGCTCTCTTTTTTCTAGTATATTGAATTTTTATCGGTCTTATCTACGTTAGTGTCATTGTAAACATTCATAAATCTATACTATAACTTATCTCTTCGCATTTTCTGTTGCTTAATTTATCGTTATATTATTATTATGAATTTTTAGGAATGCAAACGCTTTCCTTCATCTCCATCTCTTCACATCTCCCGATCTCTAATGAATCCTTATCCTTATCTAACTTATCTGTGTGTCTTTGTAACTATAAGTTTATACTCCTTCTATTTACATAATTATCTACATCACTTTCTCTTCGCATTAATGTAACATCACGTCTTGTTTGCTTAATGTGGTGAGCATTTTAACTGAACTGTAATCATCATCATCATCATCATCATCATCATCATCATCATCATCATCATCACCACCATCAGGAGAAGCTGCAACCACCTGCAATGTCAACAACTACAGCAGCTTAAACAAACCAAACACGTAAACAAAAGCAATGTACATAAATAGCAAAGCCAAGACCTCAATAAGCAACAACGCTAGCCAAGCAAACAAACAGACAAGCAAACAAACAGAACATAAACGTAAAACAAAGACCACGAGGTTTGAAAACAAGCAAATTTGTTCTATATTTACAGAGAGAGAGAGAGAGAGAGAGAGAGAGAGAGAGAGAGAGAGAGAGAGAGAGAGAGAATATTGCTTGACGGAAATATATGTGCGTACAAATACCACAAATAAAAAAAAAAAGACTATGACAGCGACACACACACACACACACACACACACACACACACACACACACACACACACACACACACACACACACACACACACACACACTCTCTCTCTCTCTCTCTCTCTCTCTCTCTCTCTCTCTCTCTCTCTCTCTCTCTCTCCAGCCATCTTTCCTCAGTCCTTTCCCATCCCTAAACTCCCATTAGAAAAATCCTAGAAACCCAAACTTTCCTCACTGTCACAAAATTCCGCCCCCAGAATCAAAAATACCTGGGAAGGAACAGTGGTCGCTGGTAATCCTGGCGTGGCTAAACCTCTTGTCAACACGACCCTCTTAATCCCTCTCTAGCGAATCCTTTACTCCTTGTCCAGCTGTAGGGGAGAGAGAGAGAGAGAGAGAGAGAGAGAGAGAGAGAGAGAGAGAGGGGAGGTTAGACCAGCTGGAAGAGAGAGAGAGAGGGAGAGATGAGGGGGAGAGATGGAGGAGGTAAGGGACTGTGGGAAAAATGAGAGAAGCGAAAAGGGAGCGTGGAATAAAGTAAACATAACGCAATGTAATGAAAGAGGTTGGGACGCTACAGAGAGAGAGAGAGAGAGAGAGAGAGAGAGAGAGAGAGAGAGAGAGAGAGGGAGGGAGGGAAGGAGGGAGTGGGGAAATATGATGATGATGAAGGTTAGATTACAAAATGGCGGCTGTGATCGATGCTTTGTGGTAATAGATTCTGTGATTGCGTACATATGACTTAATATATGAATAGTTTTGACGTTTAGTTTTTTTTTCGTGTTTTGTGTTTACTCTTTCGTTCATAACTGTAAATTTTTCTTTTCTCCGTTATGCAGGATTTAATTTCCTTGCGACTTAGCGTGAGGTTTCAGATTTTCTTCTATCATGAAGTGTAGAACTTGTACATCACTATATTTACGATGTTTGTCTTCATGTTCACTTTATCGTAACTGTTCTTGATTAGCCGAACGAAAAGACAAATTATTTCTTTACCTGTACTTGTAATTAGTCACTTATGATTTGCTTGGGTGAAAATATCGACTTGTTTGTCGTTGAAAGATTCAGTGAAGGATACAATGAAGAAATACGATAAAAAGAAAATAACGGCAACATATACGTATATCCACGTAACTGGTTCTCTTTGTCTCAGAGTATTATGATGTGCGCCATTCTACATTTCAACCAAATATACACGAATAATGTATCTGAAACTCTAGAAACATACTTTGCTTACGATTTTTGGTGTTAGAATACTGAAAATACGTTTATTCTCAACATCATTTTTCAATATTAGTTGGTCTCAAGGTCTTAAAATATAGAAAAATCACCTTTACATTTTTATTTAATTATTTGTCATATAGCCAATTTTCCTGCGTCTGAAGATCTTGGAATACTAAAATACCTTTTTTGTTTACATATATCATAAATCTTTGCTATTATCAAGGTCTTAGAATATCGAAAATACCTTTATTCTTTACATATTCCCGTGTTTACGTCAGTAGTGTTTGTTGGTCACGTGGTTAGAATATACAGCGAATACTTATCACGAGTAGTGTGTGTGTGTGTGTGTGTGTGTGTGTGTGTGTGTGTGTGTGTGTGTGTGTGTGTGTGTGTGTGTGTGTGTGTGCGTGTGTGCGCCTGTGTGTGTGTGCGCGTGTGTCATTGCTTGTGTGTGATGTCCGACTGTCTGCATTGACGTGTGGATGTGGCAACGTGCGCGTCACAATGGCAGGAAGTAAACACAACAACACAGCATACTCCTCCCTTCCTTCCCACTCTTCTCTTTCCTCCTTCTTTCCTTTCTTATTCATTTCCTTATTTACGTCATTCTTCAATCAGTTTTTTTGTCTCTCCCTTCTTTCCTTCTTTTTTTCTCTAATTTGTTATTCTTTTCTTTACTTCTCGCCAACGGTTTCTCTGTTACTTATTGACATCTTTTCTTTTATTCATTTATTCATTTCTTTTTATTTATTTTTTGCTAATTTTAACATTCACTTGTCTATTATCGCAACAAGCACCAGCAGCAGACTTATTGGACCTCATTAAGCTGCTTGTGGTAAAGAACATCCTCTAATTTCTCTCTCTCTCTCTCTCTCTCTCTCTCTCTCTCTCTCTCTCTCTCTCTCTCTCTCTCTCTCTCTTGTCCCTGAGGTAGTCTAAGAACATTCTGAAAGTTAGCTCCCTTTGGCCCTTCCTCACCTGGCTGGCCTGTGCAGAGGGTAGCCGCGCCCTCAGGTGTCCGCGGCCCTCACGCCCTTCACGACCCGACGCCTTCTGGGGACGTGGTTGGTGTGTGTGTGTGTGTGTGTGTGTGTGTGTGTGTGTGTGTGTGTGTGTGTGTGTGTCTGTCTGTCTGTCTGTTCTGTCATGGTCTTCTCTCTCTCTCTCTCTCTCTCTCTCTCTCTCTCTCTCTCTCTCTCTCTCTCTCTCTCTCTCTCTCTCTCTCTCTCTCTCTAAGGAATATATTATGCCACTTTGATCCTTTAAATCTCATTATTCTCCCAAATAGAAATGTTATTAATTAAGGATTTCCACAGAGAGAGAGAGAGAGAGAGAGAGAGAGAGAGAGAGAGAGAGAGAGAGAGAGAGAGAGAATATGAGATGCACCATTTATGCAAGAGGTAATTTTGGTTAATAACTCCCAGAATGCAATTAGACCAAATGAAAAGCAGCCATTTTTGTGTTCCGGATTCTCATTGTAGCGAGGATAAGAACTTAATTGATTGTAAACAGCTTAATATGCAAAAGGCGATCGTTAGCTATGGACTTAAGTGGCTCTTTTGTGGATCGGTAATAGTGTTCGCCGCTGCGTAATTAAGTGATCGGGTGAGTGCGCTGCGCCGATTATGACTGATCCCCAAACTGTGCTAGGGATGGAGGAAATAAGGAGCAGGGATTTGAGGAAACGCGGAGAGGAGGAGGGAAGGTGATGATGATGATGGTGGAATAGGAGGAGGTGGAGGAAGAGGAAGAGGAGAAGGAGGAGGAGAATGAGAAGGCTGAGGAGGAGGAGGAGGAGAATGAGAAGGCTGAGGAGGAGGAGGAGGAGGAAGAGGAGGAGGAGGAAAGAGAAGAATGATAATGATGGTAATGATTCTACTACTTCTACTATTGCTACTAATAAAACTTGTGATAATGATAATGATAATAATAATAATAATAGTAATAATAATAATAATAATAATAATAATAATAATAAATAATAACTGATAATGATAGAAATAAGAAAATAATAATAACAGTAATAATAATAGTAATAATAATAATAATAATAATAATAATAATAATAAATAATAATAATAATAATAATAATAATAATAATAATAATAATAATGATAATAATAATAATGATAGTAATAATGATAATAGCAACAATAATAGTAATATCAATAATGGTAATAATGATAATAATAATAATAATAATAATAATAATAATAATAATAATAATAATAATAATAACAATTATAAGGAGGAGGAGGAGGAGAATGAGAAGGAGGAGAAGGAGCAGGGGTAGGAGAAGGAACAAAAAAAAAGAAGAAAGAGGAAAAAGAAGAGGAAGAAGAAAAAGAAGGAAAGAAGAAGAAGGAAAAGAAGAAACAAAGGCTTCGAAGAAAAGAAGGAAAAGAAGATAATAGAGCTTTCCTTATTTTAAACGTACATGTGTGTGTGTGTGTGTGTGTGTGTGTGTGTGTGTGTGTGTGTGTGTGTGTGTGTGTGTGTGTGTGTGTGTGTGTTAATCCTGTTATGTACTTAATGAATTTCTTTACAATAACTGGACTTTTATCGCCCTGAACATTATTGTCTTTCGTTGCACATTTCAAATATAATTTCCTCAACATCTGAAATTCAAATCAACGCGATAAACATAAAAAAAAGAGACAATGTAAAACTTTTCGGTGATGCGACTGAAGCTTAAAATCAGAATACAACTTTTACGAGCGCAATTATGATGAATATTTTCGGTGCTACACGCAGTAATGTGATTTTATTTTAAGTGTGTTTTCATATTAAAGAGCGAGAGGCTTTATAGTTAATGAACTTTTATATACTGAAATTAATGGATTGTTTAATGAGTGAACTGTATATGGAAACTAATTCTGAGTGCATTTAATTTTCATATAAATTCACTAAAAACATCTAGGACTAATAAAGAATCTGTATATTGAGCGTAACCCTGAAAGATACTGAACGGAGAGTAATGATGCATGTTTATTTATTTATTTATTTTTTTTTGTGTGTGTGTGTGTAAGCGAGACTTTGCCGCTGAACGCTTGGTTGAACTGCAAGTGAACGTAAGGCATTTGCAGAAGGCACTGAAAGGAACGTGACAGTGTGTTAGTGCGCTGGAAGTGAAAGGGAGGGAAGGAAATGGGACAGAGAAATACCACGTAACTGGAATCTTGATAGGCGCCAGTAAGGGGAAAAAAATAAATTAATGATAGATTTTGCAATTTATGGCCAATTTGTGTGGTGTAGAACAAGAAAACATGTCTCAGGGTGGTTAGTCATTAAAGAAAGATACACCAATAACTAGCGAAAGGCTTGATTAGGAAGAGGGAAAGATACATAGAAACGAAATAACAATTAAACCAGGAATGAACAGTGAGTGAACAAGAGTGAGATAGACAGGATACAGAAATGCAGCTTAGTAGGAGAGATGCATATAGAACGGCAAGAGTGTGGAGCCAAGATTAATTATTTAGTGAAGGGGAGATGGGTACATTAGAGGAGGAGGAGGAGGAGGAGGAGGAGGAGGAGGAGGAGGAGGAGGAGGAGGAGGAGGAGGAGGGATGTGTTAATGAATCGAGGGTGTGAACTGAAATTAATAAACTATTGAAATGCAAGAAGAGGAAGGATGATGATGTGAAGTAAGAGGATGAGGAGGAGAAGGAAGACGAAGATGAAGAAAGAGAAGAATGAAGAGAATGACAAAAAAAAAAGAATAGTGCCAAGAAAGAATAATGATAAGAAGATAAAGAAAACGACGATCAAGATTAAGGAGAAGAAGAAGAATAAGAAGAAAAAAGTTAGGAAATGAAGAACGAGGAGAGAATCATTAGAAAGTGGAACAACAGCAATAGACAGTGGAGGAAAGGGAGAGATGGGAGAGAGAAGTGAACAGGAGAGGGGGAGTTTAAGAGGACAGAGAGGAGAGGCAGGCCTTCCTTGGTTTGTCTGTTTATGTGGTGAAGAAAAAAATGTCTCTTTTTGTAAATGAAGTGAGGAGTCTTGGTGAGAGTGAGTGAGTGGGTTACTCTCTCTCTCTCTCTCTCTCTCTCTCTCTCTCTCTCTCTCTCTCTCTCTCTCTCTCTCTCTCTCTCTCTCTCTCTCTCTCTCTCAAATCTTTCCTGTTATTCTATACTTGAAAACTTCCTTTATAACACACAGGCTTCTTTTAATCACTGGGTATCCTCTGCTTCCTTAAACACACACACACACACACACACACACACACACACACACACACACACACACACACACACACACACACACACACACACACACACACACACAAACAGCCTCCCACTCCTAAAACAAACTTCTTAACTCGAGGAATGCAGTGGAATCTTTTCACATATTTTCATCACTGGGACTCTAACACGAAAGAACATGACCCACCACTAACAATTAGACGCAAAAGAAAAAAAGGAGAGAAAGAGAGAAAATTTCAAGGTATTACAAAAGTTTCAATAGACGTTTGAGTGAAAAAAAAAAAAAAATCTTCGGTTGTCTTAGTATCAAATTTCAAACTCAAGTGCTGAATTAGAGACTCCAGCTGCGTTTAGAGTCTATCTAGCTTCCTTGTAACGTCCTGGTGGCTTCCTTTGGGACCTTAAGGATCATCACATTGCTCCCTCCCTCTGTAGACAAGATCCTCAAGGTTAGTAAACAAAATAGGACTCCACAGTGCACGTGTTCCTCAATGTTTTCCTTTCTTCAAAACTATTTAAAGGCCACAGGGATGATTTGTCAGGTTCTCATGAGTCTTTTTTTCCTGTTAGTGTAGTTCTGGTTAAACTATCTCGCTACAGTCATAAAAAGAACAGCCTTGAAATTTCGGATACCTCTCACAAGTGGGTGTTGAAGGCAGTAGAAATAAGACACTGAAATCAACACGAACATGATCTCAGAAGTTACTGGCAAGAAATCAGGTATCAAATTTTCAGTAAGGGCTGGTGGTAGATGATGGAATAATTAGTGCCGAGCTCATATGAAGATTTAAAAGAAGATGGTGTAGATTTATGGAGAGAGATGATTGATGGATATACAGAGGCATGTTTTATACAGGAACTTTTATGTATAGGAATGCAAGTATACGGCAGACTACTTTTATTTTGTTATGCTAAGGTTGATTGTGATGCTGTGACGTCCTCTGGGAAGTGATAGTATACGTAATAGTAATAGTAGTAGTAGTAGTAGTAGTAGTAGTAGTAGTAGTAGTAGTTAGTAGTAGTAGTAGTAGTGCTATGAAAAAAAAAAGTTAGAGGAAGCATAAATTCACCTAACTTACCTTAACGTATAATTTTTCTCCTCTGCTCATAATGTATAGGCGTTTGTTGACACAGGACGAACGCTTCATAAATGACACACTCGTACAGCAAGAGGACCGGTGGGGAAAAAAAGGTGGAGGACGAGATGGAGGCGCTGAGAGGGAAGAGGGAGGGGCGTGAGAGGGAAGAGCAGCATCCGCGAATAGGGGACCAAAGGGAGGAAAGGGAGAGTAATAGAAAGGGAGAGGTATAGAGAGATGGTGGGAGAGAAGAATGTTTGTAAGGGAGAATAAGAGAGAGTTATAGAAATAGAGAGAGAAAAGGTTTATAAAGAAGGGAAGACCATAGAAGAGAGAGAGAGAGAGAGAGAGAGAGAGAGAGAGAGAGAAAGAAAGCTATACCTCTCCCATTTCCCTTCACCCCCCCACTATTCTCCACCACAGTTCCCTTCTCTCCCATATCTCTTCCATAAGGCACTAGTCTACTTCCGCTCCCTTTCCCCTTACCAACCCTTACCTCCTCCCCCTTCTCCCTTCCACCTCAGTTGGTCCCCTCCCCTTCCCTTTGTTGTGGTCCCCGGCACGCCTCCCTTTCTCTCTTCCCCTTTCCCTTAATGGAGTTGAATATACTGTACCTCTGCATCATTTCCTTCTCTTCTGCTGTATGTCGACAATTAATAAGGGAAATAAGTTAGTAAATAAATAAGTGGAGAGAAAAAATATGTGGGGACGTGAAAAAAAATATTAACATTGGATTCTAATACGGAAAGATGAACAAATTTGACGTGGGAAGGAAATAATCAAGGTATATGAGCGACATGGAAAGGTAAATTGAATTGGGGTCTAATTGATAAAATGAAATAGATTACGTAAGGTGGTGTTGATGTTTACTGATAGAATGTGAGATGAGGATAGGAATGAAAATGTGTGTAATGGGTAATGTGAAGTGGTGCTATAGTGATGAAAAAGAAATGGAGAAGAGAAAAGAAAATAGAAAAAATGGAAAAAATGGATACGAGATTAAAAGCAAAAATGAAACAGAGATCAAACTAAAACAATATAGATGAAAAAGAAATAAAGAAGGGAGAAGATGAAAAAAAAAAAGATATAATATAAAAGAACAAAAAAAACTAAACTAAAACAATATAGATGAAAAACAAATAAAGAAGGGAGAAGATGAAATAAATAAAAAAATGATACAACATAAAAAAAAAAAAAAAAGAAAGCAAACTAAAACAAAACGAATGAACAAAAATGAAATGAACACAAAGAAAAAAAAACTAGTAGGGAACTGAAAAAAAAAATGAAATAAGTGACATGAGGGGACGAAACGTGACGAGGTG